>NC_080081.1:17390565-17676796 GCF_949987535.1 Balaenoptera acutorostrata
GGAAAAATACTCCAAGACACATAGCAATGAAACTGACAAAAATTAAAGACAAAGAAAAATTATTAAAAGCAACAAGGGAAAAATGACAACATAAACGGGAACTACTATAAGGTGAACAGCTGATTTCTCAGCATAAACTCTACAAGCCAGAAAGGAGTGGTACAATATATTTAAAGTGATGAAAAGGAAAAACCTACAACCAAGATTATTCTACCCAGTGAGGATCTTATTCAGATTAGAAAGAGAAATCAAAAACTTTACAGACAAGCAAAAGCTTTACAGACAAGCAAAAGCTAAGAGAATTCAGCACCATGAAACCAGCACTACAAAACATGCTAAAGGAACTTCTCTAACTGGGAAACACAAGAGAAGAAAAAGACCTACAAAAACAAACCCAAAACAATTAAGAAAATGGTAGTAAGAACATACATATCGATAATTACCTTAAATGTAAATGGATTAAGTGCTCCAAACAAAAAACACAGGCTCGCTGAATGGATACAAAAACAAGACCCATATATATGCTGGTTACAAGAGACCCACTTCAGACCTAGGGACACATAGAGACCGCAAGTGAGAGGATGGAAAAAGATATTCCATGCAAATGGAAATCTAAAGAAAGCTGGACTAGCAATACTCATATCAGATAAAATAGACTTTAAAAAAAATGTTACAAGAGACAAAGAAAGACACTACATAATGATCAAGGGATCAATCCAAGAAGAAGATATAACAATTATAAATATATATGCAACCAACATAGGAGCACGTCAATACATAAGGCAAATGCTAACAGTTATAAAAGAGGAAATCGACTGTAACACAATAATAATGGGGGACTTTAACACCTCATTTACAACAATGGAGAGATCATCCAGACAGAAAATTATAAGGAAACACAAGCTTTAAATGACACAATAAACCAGATAGATTTAATTGATATTTATAAGACACTCCATCTGAAAACAGCAGATTACACTTTCTTCTCAAGTGCACATGGAACATTCTCCAGGATAGATCACATCTTGGGTCACAAATCAAGCCTTGGTAAATTTAAGAAAACTGAAGTCATATCAAGCATCTTTTCAGGCCACAATGCTATGAGATTAGAAATCAGTTACAGGGAAAAAAAAGTTTAAAAACCCACAAACACATGGAGGTTAAACAATATGTTACTAAATAACCAAGAGATCACTAAAGAAATCAAAGACAAAACCAAAAAATACCTAGAGACAAATGACACTGAAAACACGACGACCCAAAACCAACAGGATGCAGGAAAAGCAGTTCTAAGCGGGAAGTTTATAGCAATACAATCCTACCTCAAGAAACAAGAAACATCTCAAATAAACAACCTAAACTTACACCCAGAGCAATTAGAGAAAGTAGAGCAAAAACACCCCAAAGTTAGCAGAAGGAAAGGAATCATAAAGATCAGATCAGAAATAAATGAAAAAGAAATGAAGGAAACAATAGCAAAGATCAATAAAACTAAAAAAGTTGGTTCTTTGAGAAGATAAACAAAATTGATATACCATTAGCCAGACTCATCAAGAAAAGAAGGGAGAAGACTCAAATCAACAGAATTAGAAAAGAAAAAGGAGAAGTAACAACTGACACTGCAGAAATACAAAGGATAATGAGAGATTACTACAAGCAACTCTATGCCAATAAAATGGACAACCTGGAAGAAATGGACAAATTCTTAGAAAAGCACAACCTTCTGAGACTGAAACAGCAAGAAATAGAAAATATGAACAGACCAATCGCAACCACTGAAATTGAAACTGTGACTAAAAATCTTCAAACAAACAAAAGCCCAGGACCAGATGGCTTCACAGGCGAATTCTATGAAACATTCAGAGAAGAGCCAACACCCATCCTTCTCAAACTCTTCTAAAATATATCAGAGAGAAGAACACTCCCAAACTCATTTTACAAGGCCACCATCACCCTGATACCAAAAGCAGACAAATATGTCAGAAAAAAAGAAAACTACAGGCCAATATCACTGATGAACATAGATGCAAAAATCCTCAACAAAATACTAGCAAACAGAATCCATCAGCACATTAAAAGGATCATACACCATGATTAAGTGGGGTTTAAACCAGGAACGCAAGGATTCGTCAATATACCAAACCAATCAATGTGAACCACCATATTGACAAACTGAAGGATAAAAACCATATGATAATCTCAATCAATGCAGAAAAAGCTTTCGACAAAATTCAACACCCATTTATGATAAAAACCCTGCAGAAAATAGGCATAGAGGCAACTTACCTCAACATAATAGAAGCTGTATATGACAAACCCATAGTCAACGTCATTCTCAATGGTGAATACTGGAACCATTTCCACTAAGATCAGGAACAAGACAAGGTTGCCCACTCTCACCACTATTATTCAACATAGTTTTGGAAGTTTTAGCCACAGCAATCAGAGAAGAAAAGGAATCCAAATTGGAAAAGAAGAAGTAAAACTGTCACTGTTTGCACATGACATGATACTATACAAAGAGAATCCTAAAGATGCTACCAGAAAACTACTAGAGCTAATCAATGAATTTGGTACAGTAGCAGGATACAAAGTTAATGCACAGAAATCTCTTGCATTCCTATACACTAATGATGAAAAATCTGAAAGGGAAATTAAGGAAACACTCCCATTTACCATGGCAACAAAAAGAATAAAATACCTAGGAATAAACCTACCTAAGGAGACAAAAGACCTGTATGCAGAAAGCTATAAGACACTGATGAAAGAAATTAAAGATGATACAAACAGATGGAGAGATAGTCCATGTTCTTGGATTGGAAGAATCAACATTGTGAAAATGACTAAACTACCCACAGCAATCTATAGATTCAATGCAATCCCTATCAAACTACCAAATGCATTTTTCACAGAAATAGAACAAAAAAATCTTAAAATTTGTATGGAGAAACAAGAGATCCTGAACTGCCAAAGCCATCTTGAGGGAAAAAAATGGAACTGGAGGAACCAGAGTCCCTGACTTCAGATTATACTACAAAGCTACAGTAATCAAGACAATAAGGTACTGGCACAAAAACAAAAATATAGATCAATGGAACAGGATAGAAAGCCCAGAGATAAACCCACATTCCTATGGTTAACTAATCTGACAAAGGAGGCAAGGATATACAATGGAGAAATGACAGTTTCGTCAATAAGTGGCTGGGAAAACTCGACAGCTACATGTAAAAGAATGAAATTAGAACACTCCCTAACACCATACACAAAAATAAACTCAAAATGGATTAAAGACCTAAACGTAAGTTCGGACACTATAAAACTCTTAGAGGAAAACATAGGAAGAACAATCTTTGACATAAATCACAGCAAGATGTTTTTTGACCCACCTCCTAGAGAAATGGAAATAAAAACAAAAATAAACAAATGCGACCTAATGAAACTTAAAAGCTTTTGCACAGCAAAGGAAAACATAAACAAGACGAAAAGACAACCCTCAGAATGGGAGAAAATATTTGCAAATGAATCAACGGACAAAGGATTAATCTCCAAAATATATAAACTGCTCATGCAGCTCAGTATTAAGACAAACAACCCAATCAAAAAATGGGCAGAAGACCTAAATAGACGTTTCTTCAAAGAAGACATACAGATGGCCAAGAAGCACATGAAAAGTTGCTCAACATCACTATTAGAGAAATGCGAATCAAAAGTACAATGAGGTATCACCTCATACTAGTCAGAATGGCCATTATCAAAAGATCTACAAACAATAAATGCTGGAGAGGGTGTGGAGAAAAGGGAACCCTCTTGCACTGTTGGTGGGAATGTAAATTGATACAGCCACTATGGAGAACAGTATGGAGGTTCCTTAAAAAACTAAAAATAGAACTACCATACGACCCAGCAATCCCACTACTGGACATATACCCTGAGAAAACCATAATTCAAAAAGAGTCATGTACCACAATGTTCACTGCAGCATTATTTACAATAGCCAGGATATCTAAGCAGCCTAAGTGTCCATCGACAGATGAATGGGTAACGAAGATGTGGTACATATATACAATGGAATATTACTCAGCCATAGAAAGAAACGAAATTGAGTTATTTGTAGTGAGGTGGATGGACCTAGAGTCTGTCACACAGCGTGAAGTAAGTCAGAAAGAGAAAAACAAATGCTGTATATATATGGAATCTAAAAAAAAAAATGTTTCTGAAGAACCTAGGGGCAGGAGAGGAATAAAGACGCAGATGTCAAAAATGGACTTGAGGACTCGGGGATGGGGAAGGGTAAGCTATGATGAAGTGAGAGAGTGACATTGACCTATGTACACTACCAAATGTAAAATACATAGCTAGTGGGAAGCAGCCGCATAGCACAGGGAGATCAGCTCGGTGCTTTGTGACCACCTAGATGGGTGGAATAGGGAGTATGGGAGGGGTACGCAAGAAGAAAGAGATATGGGAATATATGTATACGTATAGCTGATTCACTTTGTTATGCAGCAGAAACTAACAACATTGTAAATCAATTATACTCCAATAAAGACATAAAAATATATATATATATGACAACAGATTCGGGGTCCTGTCCTTTCCACACACTTCTACACTTGGGACATTGAGCAAGTTATTTTACTTCTCTGGGTTTCAGTTCCCTCACCTATGAAATGGGAACTAATAATAGAATCTATATCACATATTTATTTTGAGTGTATGTGAGAATTAAATAGAAGAATGCCCAACGTCTGTAGGACAGCAACCTATACTTAATAAATGCACACCCTTTGCATCTATTGGGATAGCCTTTTCTCTACAATCTTGTATTTAGCAATAAGCATATGGAACTAAAAAGGAAAAAAAAAAATCTAGCCAGACTCACCTATAAGCATAAACTTATATTGTTATATTCCTATGTGCTTAGATTTCCAATGCAATTATTCTGGAGTCATTCTGGGCTTCTTTTCTTAAGGTAAAGATGAGTTTCTGTCTGTTATCCCTTCCCTCTCTTTGTCTGCAAATAACACCGAGCATGCCTGAAAAGCTCAGAAGATAAAGGTGAAGTGAATGGTTCAAGGTCCTCATTAGCTCTCTAAGCAGTTTGATGATGTTCAAACAACTTCTAAGAGTTTCTTCAAAAGCCACTTAAGAAAGGCTGGCTCACATATCACATCACAAAGTATTATTGACAGATGGAAACTGGAATTGCTGTCTTACAGTTGGGAAATGGAGGCCTCTTCCTCCAGCTTTTATTAGAAAGGACAGCCCAAGTGGCTTGAAGTCTACTTAGTATGGTGGGTACCAAACCTTCAATTAACACCTCATATTTGGTACCCTCTTGCAGCCTCTCAATTGAATCAAAGTGTAATCTGTCTCATTTTCAGAAGGACCAATACTCTACTCACTGATTACTCTTTACTCGATGGTGTTTATGCTAGCTTTATTTATTTTTTTAAACTTTAACTCAATATCCCACATCAGGAACCACAGAGTTTCCAGTGACCACCATTCTGCTCTTGACCACTGTTTAAACCTTCAAGGAGAGATTGAGCAAGAGCAAAATAAAACTTTATCACGTTTTTATTACTGCATCATTGGCTTTTGATTAGAAGATAAATCAGCTATGGTCTAAAGTCCTGGCTGTTATTGCTTCTATAAACTGTACATTTTACAACCTCGGTAAGATGGAGATGTAGCAAGAATAGTATACTGAAAGATCAAAATCTCAAGTGATATATTGTTAGCCATTGTTTTAATCCTATATTCTTTAATTTACACCATAATGGTCTGAGACTATTTAGAGATGAACTGAATGCATAAACTTCTCTGAAAGTAAATGGGGAGATCAGTCTTTATTACTTGATGGGGTGATTTTATATACAAAAACTAGGACAGACTCATGGTTGAGTTATCAATCTAATGCTTATTTTTGCTATCATTAATACCACTGTTTTCCAAAGCATTCTAAGTAAGTTTGCCCAGATATGCAAGGTTATTTCACCATTGAAATTATCCTAGTGGCCACATAGGGAGACTTTACTGTTTAAGATGAATGTTTTTTAAGGATCATCTTTGGGCTGAAGTTTTGTGATAAAATCCCCGCTGTCATAGGCGTGGAACTCAGGTATTTTTTTTTTTAATCACCTCTTTTTCAAATGCTGAAATGAAATCAAAGTGACTTTTTGAGGACAAAAACAACAGAGTTTTGCCTGAAGAAACCTCAGTGATTCAATCCATGTAGAAATGGTGTGGCCATCCACCTCAGGAATAATAGATAAATAAATCATGGTTAGGTTTTCAAGTCTCAAAACAGTGTTGACTCTATAGGAGCTCATCTAATTTGTAAAGTATATAGAATATCACTCCCTGAGTATGATAAAATATAAACACTAGGTCAAGTGAAATCACACTGTCAAATTGTTTGACATCCAACTAAAAATTCATGTTGAAATAAATTTCATGTAGCCTAATTCAAAGAAAAAAGCTACTCATCTTTTTCTTTATAGTCTATATTCCACCCTTATGTGAGATTATTTCATCAGAAGCAATATTCCATTAGAACCATTTGAATGTTAGAATAGCTTCATAAAATTTCTTCCATATCTGTTATAAAAATTGTTAATAGCATACGCATTTGTACAGTGTTTGTGTTGCATGTCTCAAAGGTTCACGTGAGAATTTTATTTTAGAATTGACTGCATATTAAATTATGTTTGACCTTCGAAAACCTGATAGTATTTCTACTTTTTTGGAGGAGAATAAATTTGCAAATTCTGGCTTCTCTCCTTACATTGGCTGCTGGGAAACACAGGAGTGAATATGCCATCTGTTACAGTCACTTTACTAGTCATTGTTATCAGCATATTTGCCTCATTCTATTATGTTTATTCTGAACACATGTAACATTTAAATATGTATGTTTATATATAAAGACTATAGATTTAGATATATAAATATATATGTAAATCTATATATATCTACATAATTATAATCTTCAAATAATTTTGGGTAAGGGATAGAGTACCAACAAACAAATATATATTGGGTGTAATTCTAATTCTGTCATGATATACTATATAATTAAATGCTTTAATGTGACTTTCAGAAATTTGTTTCTATTATTCATGACATGTATAATCAATGGCACTATTATCCAATACATAACTTCAAATTTCTCCGCCGTGCTAAGTGGAATACATTTTATACCACACAGGTTGTAGTGTAGAGTTGTGGAGGCCGTGCACTGCTTAACTCCACAGGTTCCACTAATCTCATAGTCTAAAATAGCACCACTTGGGCTTGTCCCATGCATAAGCAATGTGACTGAACGTTGGCTGCATTATGTGTAAGTGCACAGCTCTCCAAAGAAACTCAATAAGGTTGTAATGTATTAAGGCATTCTTGACTCTGAATCCATCGCTAAACTAATCATGGTGAAATTGATGGGAAATAAATGCAGACAATTTCCATTTATTAAAACTTCTCTGACTTTCTTTCTTTAGGACTGATGGATAATAGTAAAGCAGCACAAAGATGACAGATTCTTACTAAAAATTTATGGATTTTGTGATTTATTTACCCATAAATTTATTCCTGACTCTATAAACATGTTTCTGCAAGATCTATCTCTAACTGTTTGGTGTAAAAATATGGAAATTTTCATGGCAGACATAAAAGATAGACCTGTTAATAAAAATATAAGTAGGCATCATTTGATACAATTGGTTCACATGGATAGAGTGGGCCTTAAGCAATGCATAAAACTCGGTATTTGAAGTAAAATAGGGTAGCTGCGCTAAAGTATGAGGGGTTATGGAAATACCCTGTTCTCTCTAGTCAGACATGAGTGATACATTATGCAACTTTGACCAAGTTATTCAACCTTCTTGAATCTCATTGCCTCCTTAGAACACTGACTGATGACACCAATACTGTCCTCATCCTGCAGTTTACTAGAATGATGCCTGCAAAGAAGTCAGCACTACCTAGCATTTACTAGCTATTCCCACTCCTCCTTTGAATTCAAAATGCAACAAAATATAACAGACAAGAAACAAAATGACAATTGAGTGTGCAAAAGGCAAACATTCCTTCTTCCTGAGAAAACCCTAAGTCCAATAAATTCAAATGCAAAACAATTTAAAATTTTATTTTAATACTACACCTTAAAGGAATGAAAACTTTGGAATTAAAAAATGTGACATTTCAGAGATAAAAAAGCTTTATGTCTTACAATTAGTAAATATTGCTTATGGAAAAGTATCTGGAAAGATTAACTCTAAACTAGGGGAAATGTAAATAAAGGTTACAATTATTTGGTGTATCTGTGTTATAAGATGAACAGCACAGTATCCTGTAACTGAGGAGCTCTTAAAATTAACAAGTGTCCTCTAAACGGAGATCATTTAACATGCAAATATAGTTTGATACAGGATAAGTATCAAATTACAAATTTGACATCAAAGTAACAAATACAGTAGCTTTATCCTAAAGCAATAAAATTCCACTCATTGTGCAGATAAAGCAGATGCTAGTGAGTGATGAGGGAGCAGTGGTAATAGACTCTCAGAGATGGGAGCGATGTGGCAACCCTTGGCCTTTGCTATGAGGACGATGAGACAAAGAGGTTAAGCGTCTTGCCCAAGAATAGAGTTAGGTCTTAACAGACCAGGGAGCCCATCTACTTTCTAGGTATAAGGAGCAACCCAGGCAGCTGACACTCATCGAGTGTGCAGCAGAGAACTGCAACAGGCCCAGTTCAAAGAAAACAAAATTAACATCTTCTACTGAAAACCTGATGTTCTGTTTATAACTCTATTTGTCTTATAAACTTTAATGAATGGTGATCTAAATCTTGGGATAATTTTGATGTTTTCCTCATGCAAATCTGGTTCATCTGAGATTCCCAGTAAGCTCTATCCCTGCTTCTTTATTCTCTGAACCAAAACAGGTCCTGAATGGCCCTGGCACAGGTCCTTTTCACTGTGGTACTGCAAATTAAAAAAATAGATACATTGTCCGGTATGCTCTCATCTTTGCCATGCTTCCTGAGAGATGCTTTGTACTTCTTTTTTTTTTTTAAACTACAACAAAAAACATTCTTTTGGGGACCTCACCCAATCATGTGGTTTTTTTTTTTTCCATTTTTTTTTTAATTAATTAATTTATTTATGGCTGTGTTGGGTCTTCGTCTCTGTGCGAGGGCTTTCTCTAGTTGCGGCGAGCAGGGGCCATTCTTCATCGCAGTGCGCGGGCCTCTCACTATCGCGGCCTCTCTTGTTGCGGAGCACAGGCTCCAGACGCGCAGGCTCAGTAATTGTGGCTCACGGGCCTAGTTGCTCCGTGGCATGTGGGATCTTCCCAGACCAGGGCTCGAACCCGTGTCCCCTGCATTGACAGGCAGATTCTCAACCACTGCGCCACCAGGGAAGCCCCAATCATGTGGTTTTAAATATCATCTATATTGGAACGACTCTCAGATTTATTTTTCCAGCACAGATCTCTCTCCTGAACTCTAGACTCATAGACCTAGATGGTCTACTATACATCTCTACATGGATGTGCAATAGGCATCTCAAATTTAACATTTTTAAAACCAAATTACTGCTCTTTTCTCCAAAAAACTGCATCTGCAGTCTGTCCTGTTTGAGTTAATCTCAACTCCATCCTTCCAATTACTCAAGCCAAAGATCTGAGAGTTACCTGGACCCTTCTTTCATACTCTACATTTCATTCATTCCAAAATCCTCCCCCTTCATCATGGATCTGATTCCTACCATTTTCACCACCTCTACTGATGTCACATTGGCTCACTTCACCATCATCTCTCACCTCATATGTTACAAAGCCTCATACTTTGTGCCTTGGTTTCCACCTTGAACCCTGTGTCTAGACTCAGTGAGGAAGCCAAACAGAATGATCCTGTGAAAATGTAAATCAGACCACATGAGTCTTCTGGCTCAAAACCCTCCAATGGCTTCCTGTGTCACTCTGATTAAATGTCCAACACTCACTCTCATTTGCAAGGCCCCACACAGTTTGGCATCCTGGTCTTTCTCTTGACTGCATTTCCTGATAGTTGCCTGGTCCTTCTCTCAGGTCCAGCCGCACGGCATCCCAGCTGACCCTCAGATATTCTGGGCCTTCAGGCCTTTCCATTTGCTGTTTCCTTTACCTCCCTCTCTCAGGTCTTTCCTCAAATATCACCTAATCAGAGAAGTTCTCTCTTAGTCTATTTGGGATGCTAGAAGAAATGACCATAGCCTGAGTGGCTTAAGGAACAAATATTTATTTCTCATAGTTCTGGAGGCTAAGAAGTCCAAGATTAAGCCACCAGCATATCTGGGGGCTGGTGAGGACCCTTTTCCTGGTGTGCAGATGGCCATCTTCTCACTGTTTCCTCACATGGTGGAGAAGAGAGAGAGAGTGAATGAGCTCTATTATTTTCTCTTCTTCTAAGGGCACCAATTCCACCATGAGGACCTCACCCTCATGATCAACTCACCTCCAAAGGCCCCCATCCATAAGTATCCTCACAGTGGAGATTAAGGTTTCAACACATGAATTTTGGGAAGACAGAGACATTCAGTCCATAGCACCTTCCTTTACCAGTCTATTTAAAATTAAACTTCCCCTTTGACACACTCTCTATTCCCTTTTCCTGCTTCATTTGGCTTCATAGCACTTATCATCCTTCATCACACTATATATTTTAATTATTTTGTTATTGTCTGTCCACCTCAACTATATTATAAGCTCTATGAGGGCAGGAATTTTTGTCCTTTATATTAATTTTTATGCTTACACCTAAATCATGGCCTGAAACACAGGAAAAGCTCAATACATATTTATTGAATCAATTAATACATTTTTCTGTTCCAAACAAATCTTATTATTTTCCAATTTTCTTTCCTGTGCTTTCATCTGAGCATCTTTCCTGTATATTTTGAGTCTACAGAGAATGCATTTTACTTAGTTTCACCAAATATAAAGCTTACAGGATTTATTTCTCATTCTCCTTGATGTTTTTGATTGAATTCCCGAAGAAGAAAATGCTGACTTATACAGTCATGTGCATGGAGAAAATCTTACCAGTCTGTTTTTAAGACCAATTGTTTCTTCCTTTGCAATGTTTCTAAGTTTCAGTCATATTTCACAGCCTCCCAGCTAGTCTCCCTAACTCTAATACTTTTCCTGTAATACATCTTGTACCTCCAACTGGGAAAACACAACTTTTACTTATGTCACCCTGGGAATCTAGAATTCTCTATTGCATTTTTAGATTCTTCTATCTAGGATCCAAGGTCCCTGAGGTTTGTGTTCTTAGCTCTTACACATATTTTTACTTTCAGACACACTCTAATATTCTTCTTCTACTTCAGTTAAGACTTTCAGTCTCTTCTTGCCCCTCTCCATTTCCTCTAATCAGTCTTCAAGACCTAGTTCAGCTGCACCTTCTCCTTATAGCGCTTGCCAATTATTCCAGGGAACATTGATCTCTTCCTCATTGGAATAACTACTGAACTACTGTATTTTTAGTGTGAGACATAATTGAGCATTCAGTTGTTCCCTAGGACTACTTTATAAGCTCCTTAAACACTATGTAAGGATACAAATTGCTTCATTATTTTCTGGGACATGTTATCTTAAAAGCTAGTGTTTTGTTTTTGTTTTTGTTTTTCATCTGACAGAACAAAGTTCCTAGCTCACATTGACCGCTTAATTCTTCCTTGATGAATGAAAGAGAAAGGAAACGGGCGGGGTTGGAGGGGGGAAGGAAAGGAAAGAAAAAGAAAGGAAAGGAGAGGAGGGAAGAAGAAGGTGGCCAGTAGTGACCTTATTTTTTTGAGTTCTATATATTTTGTTTAATTGCCTTGTGTAATCCACACTTTTTTCTTCTTAAAACACATTGACTTTCGTGAAGAGACATAAAATTAAATGCCTATTAACTTTTAAGGACAATACAATAAAAACATGATACAAATCATGACTTTTACATCCAAAAAAGTAATTGGTATTATATAAATGCAATTGAAAAGAAAGGATTTTATTGTACAGTTGTGTTATTATTATGGCATGTTCAGGTATATTATATGATAAACCAAATTAAGATTGTTTATACTCAAATGACTTATTCATAACGAATGACTATATTATATTACATCTTTTAAGAAGTACCTCAAATGCTTTTACAGGAATTTTATTGAAATTCTACCAGTTTTTGTGCTATTTGGTGGAGATGTAAAGATAAATTTAAAACCTGGACTTCAACTTCAAGGAAATCACAATCTAAGGGAAAGAGAAATGTCCTTCCTATTTCCACATTATGGTTTTTTGTTTATAAACAGACTGTAGTTCACTAGAGGTTTTAAATTAGGGAGAAAGAAAAAAAGAAAAGAAAAGTGGAATTTCAATTTTAAATATTAATAAAAGAAGCCTGCAACACGGGTTATATACCGAAATCTGTCAGAGATAACATGTAT
Organism: Balaenoptera acutorostrata; assembly: GCF_949987535.1. NCBI lineage: Eukaryota > Metazoa > Chordata > Mammalia > Artiodactyla > Balaenopteridae > Balaenoptera > Balaenoptera acutorostrata. The sequence continues at coordinate 17,403,048 of NC_080081.1, forward strand.
GCATTTCACAGGATTAACAGAGAATAAAGGTAGAATATTATTAAACAAAGCAAAGGAAATTTTGAAAGTAATATATGAATTCAAAAGAACATTTTAGAATGGTAAAATATTTGGTGCATCCAGGCTATTGATTCCCTGCAACAGATTTCTCATTTGGCACCAGTGAACAATCATCCAGCTGTCAAGGGGAAATGTGTCATATTTGAACCAACTTCCTCTGTGCCAAGAACAAGGTCAGAAGTAAAGGAAAGGAATATCCTGTCACTTATTGGATTTGACAGTAAATTACTCTTTGATGAACAGATGGACTTGAAGTGATTTAAGTTCATAACCAAAGTGTCATCATGAGGAACAGTGATTTGGAATCCTCTGGCAACATGTGAGTGACGGATATATCTTGAACACTAGTCACCAAATCCTGTCTTGCTCCCTGAGAGCTGGTCCACCATCAAAGGAAGTGTATCGACATGCTACCAAAATTATATGGACAGGTCCGGAGGTGTGTGATTCATTTCTGTAATATCTTTCCTGTACAAAGATATTGTTTATAGATATTGTTTTCAATAGGATGTGGAGACTTTAAAAAGCAAAGCTGTTACTTAATTTTACAAAAAAAGAAAATATCTTTTTTTTGGACAAAGTCGATAAAACACATTAGTAAATATGCATATATGTGAACATGCTAAACTATAAACCTTTTATGATAACATTAGAGTAGAAGGATTAATAACAATAGCATCATTCAAATCTCCTAGAGTAGGCATCTACGGAGTATGTGGGTCTTTCAAAGGCAGTATGTATCCAGTGCTAAGAAAGAGCTCAGTATATGTTCTTCTCATTGTGTTTACTAACTGTGATGGTGGTGAGGACACTAACAATGACAAAGAAGGTTCTGGATATGCATATGCTGAGAGGCAAGGAAAGATTGTCTAAATACAAATCTGCAGTCCATTTATCGAGAGACCCAGAGCTCTTTTTCAAAATACGTTTCTTCTTTCTGTTTTCTCGTCTTCCTTGCACCCTCCCTTTTTTCTCCCCTTTCCTCTTTCTCTTTCCCTTCTTTCAACAATAAATAAATTGCTAGCATGTGTTAAGTAATATGCTATATTTCAGAGATATAAATATGTACAATGAGTGTTCCCTACCTTTCAACAATATGTAGACCAGTATATTGAATTAGGCGTGTTTAAAATCAAGTGTAATTTATGAGGGACATAACAGAAGTTTTTCTATTTAGAAACTTTCCCCATATGAACATATGTTCTAAAGTAAATTGGATTCCCTCACTGTAATGTTTCTGAAGATGGAATCATTTTTTTAACTTGTGGAAATGCTTTGAAGGACTGAATTACTTAAACCTCAATTAGTCACGTTAGAGTTAGAAACAGCACGTCAGCACCTGGCACAATAGGCATAATAAAGGGCAGGAAGGAGGTAATAGTTCTGTGTGGGATGGCATAAAAATAGCCAAGATTTTATCAAAAGGAGATAATAGTCTAGCTTAATCTTAAAAGGTAATAAGCCAAGAATTGGGGATGAGAGGAAAGATGAATGGCAGAAGCATATAATTAGATCATAGTAAGCATAGTTTCAAAGATAGTAAAAAGCATATGAATAAGACTAAGCCATTTGGCAAGGATGGACTGTGGAGTTCAAGGGAGAAAAAAGGGCTAAATGTGAGTTAGAGTTGGCGAGATACACAGAGCCAAGTTATGACAACACTTGACTATTGTGAGGAAGAGATGGACTTTATCCTATAGTCTTGGGAGAGTTCTTCCAATGTTATAAGATGGGGGTAGCCTGACTGCCTTCATATTTTGTAAAGAGCCCTCTGGTACGTAAAGCAGTGGTTCACAAAAGGGGACAATTTTGCTCTTCACAGGACATATGGAAATATCTGGAGATATTTTTGACAATCACAACCTGTTGTAAGGAAGGGTGCTGCTGGTATTTAATGGGTAGAGATCACAGATGTAGCTCAATGTTTTCAAATGCACAGGACAGCCCTCATAACAAAGAATTATCTAGTCCAATATGCAGCAGTGCTGAGGTTGAAAACCGGGATAAAGAAAACAGACTGTGGTGGTGAAGTGGGAATACAGAAAATGAATTAAAAGAGAGCAGTTTCAAGACTGTAAGGATACCAGTCCCTTGGTATCTGAATAAGATATTTAATAAGAGGTTAGGGATGGAGTGGGAGGTTGCTGTTAGCAAATGTAAGCTTTTATATATAGAATGGATAAACAACAAGGTCCTACTGCACTGCACAGAGAACTATATTCAATATCCTATGATAAACCATAATGGAAAAAAAATATTTTAAAAATGTATATATATGTATAACTGAATCACTTTGCTGTACAGCAGAAATGAACACAATATTGTAAATCAACTATACTTCAATAAAAATATTGATTAAGAAAATAAAAGAGGTTATGGAAATGCTGGTGGGCGTGTGGTCTGTGCGGTCACACAGGGCTCCACACTCAGAAGTGCCCACATTTGGTTGAATGTTCTGTTATCACTTTACAGACATTTTTAGTATCTTTGAACAAGGCATCTACATTTTCATGTTGTAACCAGTCCTAGGTATTGGATTTTTAGAGTTGTTAAGGAGGATGAATGCTGGATATGGGGTGCTGAAGGAAAGAAAGGAAATTTACTTAATGACGAGTCTCTGAGTAGTACTGTTATTAGCTAAGAGAAATAGGAGGTTCAGCTTTTGGGGAAAAGATAATGAACACAGTTCGATATACACTGATTTAGAACCACTTGTATATTCAAGTAAAATTATGCAGTAGACAGCATGCTGAGGCATGGAGAATTTTAGGAACAAGGTACCTCTAGGTAACATTCATTGGTGTTAAGAATCTAAGCTCTACAGCAGAGAGGAAATGACCTACAGTGATATGGCAGTCAATATCTAGAAAAATTCTCTTCTGGCTAACATAAACACTTTATTATCATGGAATATAGTTAGTAGTTATATACTTAGTCCAAAATACACAGTGATTATCTCATCCTTTTTGAGATATTAAAATATGTTTACATAAATAAAAAAAATTTTTAAATAAAAATATATTTGTATTTGAATGCTTGTGTTTTCTGTTTTTTGAAAGTATTTTAAATGTTTAGAAGTTTGTGTTTTAATAAAAGGACCCAAAAGAAATGTACTCTTCTTCCTTAAAAAAACCCCACATTTTTGGTAATCTATAATATGCAGCAAATATGAGCATTTAGCTGAAATAGTAATAGTATGTTTAATTTTTCTGAAGGGTCTGGAGACATTGCAATTACAGATGCTAAAATTTATAGCTTAGATTATAGTAGCTGCTAGCCCTGAAATGGACTGTAAAAATATTTTAACAAAAATATATACAATTTCAGAAGTAAAAAGGCTTTAAAACTTAAAAAAGTTTTTTTCATATCTCAGAATTTGGGCAGTAGTTATAACCTTACTTTAACTAATAGACTAATTTTTTTTTTCTCACCTCTGATCGGTCATTTGGTATCTTTTGTGTCTTACTCCATTAAAATCCATTTGTAGTATGTAATATTGATCATAAAATCAGTATGCTTCTGTTTTCCATGGATACTGCTTACACAAGAGTTGTTTACAAAACATGTTTCTAGAGGCATGATAGACTGATTACACTTGAAGCTTACCTATTTTTCTGGTATTAGTTGAATGTTTCCAAATAAATGTTTTCAGAGATTACATATGAAATGTGTATAGTGCATTTCCTAAGGGAAAATTGAAAGTTTTCTTACCTTTAAATATTTCTATTCTGTTCCCTCAGAGCAGAATACTGGGATAAACTGAGGTGTCATAATTGTATCAATATTTATGAATGGCCACAGCTTAAGCTAGTCCTAATGGCCACCCTCAGTGAAACTAATTAAGTCACCAAGTTCCTTCAGTCTTCAGTTTCCACTATTAAGATTTCTGTCTGACTGTGGAGCCCTGGTGTTCACACTGTTTCCAGTATGGGGAAAATGACTACTTCTCCCTTCCTTGTTCTGAGTTCATACTTCTTTTTCAACCTGTATTAGATCTATAGCATCTGCAAATTAAGTGAGTGATACTGAGACAAAAGATACAGCTCCCATCTCTAACGATATTAGCATTTAGTGGAGCTCTCATTACCAGAGCTTATTTTATTGCTAAATAAAACTAATTGGTACAGCTATTTCTTATAATGTCTTTTTAAGTAGAATGCCATTTTTTTTCCATTTTATACATGTATACTGGTAAGGGATTAATGCCCAACATACATAAGCACCTCGTACAACTCAACATGAAAAAAGCCAAACAACCCGATTTAAAAATGGGCAGAAGGACTGAATAGACATTTTTCCAAAGAGGAAATACAGATGATCAACAGGCACATGAAAAGATGCTCAACATCGTTAATCATCAGGGAAATGCGAATCAAAACCACAATGAGATATCACCTCACACCTGTCAGACGGCTATCATCAAAAAGAACACAAATAACAAATGTTGGCGAGGACATGGAGAAAAGGGAACCCTTGTACACTGTTGGTGGGAATGTAAACTGATGCAGCCACTGTGGAAAACAGTATGGAGGTTTCTCAAAAAACTAAAAATAGAACTACCACATGACCCAGGATTTCACTTCCTGGGTATATATCCGAAAAAAAACCAAAAACACTAATTCGAAAAGATACATGCACCCCAATGTTCATAGCAGCCTTATTTACAATTGCCAAGGTATGGAAGCAACCTAAGTGTCCATGAACAGAAGAACGGATGAAGAAGATGTGGTGTATATATACAATTGAATACTACTCAGCCATAAAAAAAAAGAAAATTTGCCATTTGCACCAACATGGATGGACTTGGGAGACCATTATGCTAAGTGAAATGAATCAGACAAAGATAAATACTGGATGATATTGCTTATCTGTGGAATCTAAAAAATACAACAAACCAGTGAATATAACATAAAAGAAACAGACTGACAGATATAGAGAACAAACTAGTGGCTACCAGTGGGGATGGAGGGGCAATATAGAGGTGGGGGAGTGTGAGGTACAAACTATTGGGTATAAGATAGGCTCAAGGATGCCCTGTACAACATAGGGAATATAGCCATTATTTTGTAATTAGTGTTAATGGAAAGTAACCTTTAAAATTGTATAAAAATAATTTTTTTTTAAAAAATCACTGAAAAAGTAAGAAGTAGAAAAGTGATAAACAGCAAAATTCTCTTTTTTTCCTGAGATACTGAGTTTTCTTCATTAGCTAGGATAAAGACTCCATCTTTGGCATCATAATTAGGCTCCAAATATGGGCAAGTGTATACCCTATCAAGACAAATCACACTAGCATGAAATCTCTTTGAGGGCAGGGACCCTGTCTACCCTGCTCACTGTTTACCATTAGTCCTGTTCCTGTTACATCATGGATACACTATGAGTATTTATTATGATAAGTAATTCCAGGTCATGATGCCTGTCATGAATCTGCTAGGACACTGTGCTGAGGAAACGCAAAAGACTGTTTCTGTGCCTTGAATCTAGGATTATATTCATGAATCCATAAATTGATTCATGAATGGATCCTCAGGGTCCATACTTTCTAGAAAATACTACAGGGAAGCAAACACAAAGATAGTCAAGCCATACTGCTTATGATTAAAAACAAACAAAAATACTAGGAAAGTAAATCAGCTTCTAGTAATGCAATGTCCAAGTCATACTTATGAAGGAATGCTTGAACTTCATAAAAGGAAAGAAGATGTCCAAGGATAAATAACTTATTATAAGCATGGAGATAAAATTACCCAAGTATCTCTTTTGATTTGAGCTTGGACAAGGTGGTTGAAACTAAGGGTAGGTATTTTTAACCATGGAAATGTACTTAACCTTGGTTTGATCTGGGTATTCTGGGATGTAGTTAGAATTCCTTCTGTGTCCCTGAAAATAGTGCTGTTGAAAACTGCAGAGCCAGATGGATCACATCAGACAGATCGCACTTTGTTTACATGACAATGGAGATTTCTGTCATTAACAAGGACTGTGTAGCCTCAATAAGGATGTGCTCAGTCCTTGCTGCAACAAGAAGTAGGTATTTTATTTTATTTTTTTTTTAAAGATTTATTTATTTATTTATTTTATTGATTAATTGATTGATTGATTGATTGCTATGTTGGGTCTTCGTTTCTGTGCTAGGGCTTTCTCCAGTTGTGGCAAGCGGGGGCCACTCTTCATCACGGTGCGCGGGCCTCTCACTGTCACGGCCTCTCTTGTTGCGGAGCACAGGCTCCAGACGCGCAGGCTCAGTAATTGTGGCTCACGGGCCCAGCCGCTCTGCGGCATGTGGGATCTTCCCAGACCAGGGCTCGAACCCGTGTCCCCTGCACTGGCAGGCAGATTCTCAACCACTGCGCCACCAGGGAAGCCCGAAGTAGGTATTTTAAATGTAAGACATATACAGTCATATTTTCTAACATTTATGTAAAAATGACAGCCCAGACTGACAAAGAAAAAAAATGTGGTGTTACAATTCCACCTTGTCATCCTTTATGATGTCATGTTTCCGTTTCCTTGAAAGACATGCATGCATTATTTTAAGAAGGATTAGGGAGACAAGACAGTATGATTTCCTTTGCACCGCACCTTTGCAATTTCCATCAGAGTATTTTAGGAACTTTAAAATGTTTCGATGCCATCGTCAGGAATATGTTTTCCTAAGAAATTACAAAGACTTAAAACTTAGTTTGTGTGATTGCACTTTCTCTCTGTTCAGTTGATTTGTTCATCTTCCAGTCTGTACAGGGCTCCTGTTGTTCCATGAACCAGTGTGACTTGGTCAACCTAGGCTTCCCACTGCTTACTTTCAGTTCAACCTATTTTTCATGTTTATGTTCACACCACAACCTAGAAGTCCTCTACGTGCTGATTGGGATCGAAAACTTTATGAGTGTCAAGATTAAGTTAGTAGGAAACACAGTTTGTGGGTAATTTTCTATTAGAAGGCCCATTATTTATATACCCATTAAGTTGGAACTTGATTTTAAATGTCATATACAATTTAAACTGGAGAATTACAACAAGCAATATTTGTATTGTATTTGTAAGACATTTCACATTTTGGAAGGTGTGCTTTCCTTCACACATTATCCTATAAAATAAGGGATGATCAAAAATAATCGTATTCATATTAATTAAGGATGAAATGCCATTAGAGGATTATATTGGTATTTTCATCACAGTTCCCAATGGCTGAGATAAAGCATAGCAGTGTGGCATACGGTCTGAAGAAGGACATAGGCTCTGGAGCTAGTTTTGCCTCTTTTGAAATCCAGCCCTGGAATTTCCTTTGTATGTGTCCTTTGGCAAGTAATTAGTAGACCTGGATTTAGCCTTCTGCACCAATTTCCTTACCTATTAGATGAGAGTAAAACAGTCTTTTTTCTAGGCTTACCTTATTTTAAATGTGAGTTAATGCAATGAGCAAAGCCAGGCACATATCATGATGTCAAATCGATAGCTATTATTTAAATTCCTTTCTATTTCAATAAAAAATTAAAAAAATAAATTACCAAAAAATAAAAAAATCCTTAGACATTTTAGAAAAATAAATTCCTTTCCAAACTTCAGCTATATTTCCATTGAATCTTACTTATTAAGGTATTTTTATTCTACTCCTCCTAAGAACTTTAGCTACTTTTGTTGTTGTTAGTATGGATTTAATGCACATTTCTGTATGTGGGCTTTTGTTCAAAAGTGACTTTACAACAAGGATTCTTTGGTAACTAGGACTTGTTAAAAATAATCATAGTTATTCTATATTTAGACCTATAAGTTAAAACTCACTGTCTCTTTTTAATATACATTCTGCCATTGTTTCTATAATTCAGAAGTCTTAACACTTCCTTACATTTCCCTCCTTCAAGGTGTTTCCACCACAATTTTTAAAAGATAAAAACCTAAGTAACTATAATATTTACCTAATAATTAGAAATTTACTAATTTTAACTGTACTATTATTTGTATTAGGATTGTATCATATTTGTCTGTCTGGCATCGTATCCCTGTTCTTTTAAGCTCCTGATGCTACAGAATAGGGCATATTCTTGTTTGTTTGCAAAACATTTATTACCACATAACAGAAACATTTGTACTAAATCTATGATTTATAAAAACCAAATACTTAGATTCCACTTGTATTTCCAGAATTTGAATCCACTTAAGGTTTATGGACATATATATAAATAAATATAGGCTTCCCTTCTGATCTTTTGCCAGTTTTTCAGTAACTCCAAATGTTGGTAATTCCATGATGAACATAAAAATAGCTGAAACTCACATCAGCCTTTATTGACACTTGTTAACTTCTCTAAAAACAAGATAATGGTAGAGGCTTTTATTATAGACTATAATTACATATTTTTAAATACCTTGTGCTGATAGTGGCAAATACATAATATATATCATTATGTTACCTACTCCTTATGATAGAAATCTTGACTGCCATATAAATAAGACTAGCCTGAGTCCCATCCTGCATGGCACTAAAATTATTTTGGTGGTTATTTCTTTGTTGAAGTGTCGAGATAGTATACTACCTTCTACGTGTACCATCCTAATGAACATTTTAGGAAGGGTGATGTGAAGGAAATAGACCAAGTTTCCATAGAAAGCTAGAAACCTACGCAGATGTCCTGGGTAGGCCTAGCCCGGATTGCTCATCTCATTTCACCAGGGGAATGAGTCAGGTAACTGATCTGTAATGCACTGCAGAACCCACAGAAATCTATCAGGACACTGGCATTTGGCCTCAGAAGTAATATGACAGAAATTGATTTGAATCCTGCCTGCCACTGAAGGTACAGTTGTTGTTTTCTGAGGTAGAAAGAACCAGAAAAAGTATCGACACCTACTGGAGCCATTGAGATAAATGTTAATAGGGGGTATCTTAGTACATGTACACATAATCCAGTAAATTGTACTGTTATTTAAACTTGGAGTAAAAAGAATAGGTTCCCAAGAGTCAATATTTTTCATATTAAAGATAATAAATAACCTTCACAGAGGACTTCCTCAGTGCTGGCAACTGGCTAAAAGCTTTATCTTCTTTATCTCATTTTATTTTCCCACAATAACTTATTGATAGTCCATATTAAGGACGAAAACAACTAAGACTTAGAAAAAGAAGAAAGGAAGCCTGCTGACTGTTACAGATAGGTTCTAAAGATACAGAGCCTCTTCTGGGGCCTCAGGGCAGGGATTAATCTCGTAAACACAAGGCTTTATGACGTCACCCAGCTGTGATACATGGCATAATCCACATGTTGTCCTTGTTTTTAGACTTGGGTGGTCAGTTTTACAAGTTCTTCTCTTTATCACCTTATGGAGTAAACATCAACGAGTCTGCTGCTTCCGTTCAGAAGTTTGTCCTTATATGGGTATGCCTAAATAAACTGGTAAACTGAAATACTCCATCTCTGCTTGTGCTGCTGGGGTGCAAGATACAAGCCCCCTCCCAAGTTCTCTTCTTCAAAGTTCCCAGTTTTTCAAGATTCATTGTAAATGTAGATTAGGGGAAGAAAGTGTTTTACTTCTGCAATTCTCTGAACGATTCACTAGTTCTGTTTAGTTATACTTTCCTTTATTTAAGGTCTGACATACAGATCTTTCTGCTTTTGATTTTAATTTATTAGACTATGATTAATGTATAATAACAAACTATATTTGTTTTTTTCTTTTGTTAAAGGGTTGAAATATAGGTCTTTGGGGCCTTGGTTTTTAATTTATTAGACTATGATTAATGTATAATAACATTAAAGTATACCTATGATGTTGTATTGTTTTAACAGTATGGTCATAAAAACATATGCTAAATAGTTGCTTTTGTTTTATTCAATGCATGTGGAGGAAGGTTATCTTCAAAATGTAATATTCAAGTCAAAATTCCATTGCTTGCGTGATTACTATTCTTGATTTTCAGTATTCTTGAAACACTATAAACTGACATTACACCCTACTCAACTGTTTTTTTGAACTCTTTAATAATTATTCCATTTCACTTCTATCTTTAGCTAATCTGTTCACTGTGTTGCACACTGCTTAATGTCTAAGCAGAAAAAACAAAACCTGTAGATTGTTTCATTCTAATAAAAACACTAGGCACAACGCCATGTATTTCTACTTAACATAGATTAATATTTACACTCATATTTCAACATAAAGTGCAGATAGTAGATAATATGGGTTTTCCATGTTCTATATGTGATTGTGAGTCTCCCTAGGAGCAGAGAGTGGGCTGAAGGACCCACATAACTCAATGACACAGGAGGGCCACATCTGGGAGCTGGAAACAAGGAGGAGAGGAGTAAAAGAACAATGGCCTTTCTCAGGCCAGCAGCATCCTAACAAGTGGTTGGGACTGCATATGCTCTTTAAAAATGATAACCACTATCGTTATTTTTGTTTTATCTTTTGTTTGAGATCTAACTGGCTTTTTCTCTTTAACTACAAAGCCTTGAACATCACATTTTTGGAATACATTTGGACTGATAAGAGTCTTGGGAAGATTTATTGGTAGAAAAACTGAGCTTCCATACAATTGGTTGTAAAGAGAGTGCAGAGCCTGCATATTATGTGAGAATTACCAGAACAGTCTTAGAATATGTGGATGAAGTTCCACAACACATGATCTGACTTTGCATCTCTCTATTCTTATAGGTCATAGCCCTCCCAGTGGGCACTTCTGCAATAGCCAACAGAATTAGCTTTACTGGGGGTTATAACTACATTGGCTCCATCACTCAGCAATGTCTCTCTTTCACATCATTAAGTAACAATCTTCCAAACTTCTACAGCCAAAGTTCTATAGATGGAGATTTAATATTGATTAATTCTATATGCTGAATATCAATCTTAAAGAGAATCTCTAAAGGCATTTTGAATGAACAATTCTTAAACCAAAGTGAAATACTAAAATCAACAAAATCTAATGGTATTTTTCCTTAGGCTCATTTTACCAATTACCCTGAATCTAACTCTATGTCCACGAAGATCACACTTTTTTCTTCTGAAACCATCTAATACGTTTTAATATATAGGTAATATGGATATATATCACTGCAGTATTTACTAAGAATTTGCAAAACATTTTAAGAGTTTGAATTTGTTTAGACACCATTTAGTTATCTCATATATAACTTCAGATGGCTTTCATTTAGCATTTCATGTATCTGATTCCTAGCCAGTTTAAAAATCACATATAAGCTGGCTAATTTTTAAACAAAGTTAGATTTATTGTTGTACACTTTATAAGCACATTCTATTTGGGGTGTGATCCTAAAATCGTAAATTTTCTATACTCTGACTTCCACATACCCTTCAACAAAAATTCAGAGAAAATACACATAAGTACTCTCTTCTCTTTAAATAGCAAAATAGATAAAACCAAGATCAATCAAAAATGAAGCTAGAATAAGATGTATGAACTTTAAAAAATCTTAAAATATTTTAAAAGTCTCATTCATTTTTAGTTTATTTAAAAAAGAACTGAAATAAATTATTTGTCTAACTTTTCAAATAATGTTTCCTTTGGGGGAAAAATAAGTAAAGCTGCATGTTCTACAACCACCTCTCTTAACTGCTGTTCAATATATGCTGCATCATGAAAAAGATTTTATAATTTACTCAAAATGAAATTTGTCCATAAATAATTAGCAAATTCATAGTAAAGGATAATTATGAGAAAACTGATAGAAAATAATTCAAATTGTAATACCCTTAGATAAATCATAGTTAATTGTACATAAAAATTCATTAGCTTTATTTGGATACATAGACAACTAATTATGTTGAAAACCCAATGGAACTCTTAAACATCTGTTCATTTCCCAAAGCCCTGGAAGGTGGTCTTTTTTCTGGAAATCAAAAGACATCCATTAAATTTAAAAGATGTTTACATTTTGTATCATCTTTAAAAATTGTTTTGTTTTTTTTTTTTTTTTTTTTTGCCTGCACCGCCCAGCAGGTGGGATCTTATTTCTCCAATTAGCCATCCAGGGATGGAACCCACGCCCCCTGCATTGGAAGCACGGAGTCTTAACAACTGGACAGCCAGGGAAGTCCCTCCTCTTTAAAATTCTGAAGACAATAATATGTAGAATTACTTGTCCATGTCAAAATAATCTACTACTGTACTTCCAAAAGCATATAATTTTACTCTGTGGGACACAGATATCATTTGAGGTTTGTGAACAAATGAATTTAGCTTTAACTATTGAGGGTTTTTTCATTACCTTATGATGAAATGAATGTTTTTAACCATCGTTATTCCTACAAATAATACATCCCTATCCCTCCCCGCCCCCTGCTCAAGCATCTATTCTTACTGTGTTCTAGTTTCTTCTCTGTTTAGGTTTAGGTTAATTTTTGTACATCTTATGTATACCTTATATTTCTTACTGTACATTTCTCTAGTAAATGTTCACATCTTCCTTTTTACTTAAAAGACCAAAGATACAGGTTATATTTTGCAATCATTAGACAACCCTGAAAGTTGCTGGCCGTCATTGATAACACATAATTTCCTAAGTCTTTTATGTATTCCTCCACTGGAGGAATGCCACCTCAATCTGCTGAAATTGCACCTGCTAAGATGATCAATGCTTTTCTATCTGCCAAATCTATTCAAGCAATTTGGTCTTTCTCCTCGGGATCTCTGACTTACTGGACTATACGGACCATTCTTCTTCTGGAACCCTCTTCTTCATTTTTCTCAAAAGCAATTTTGCCCAGTCTCATCACAACTCTCTTTCAATGGATCCTTTCTTCCTCCACCTACCCCTCAATCTTGGAGTTCAGGAATCTACCCGCCCTCCCTCCCTCCACATGCTCTCCAGGGCTATCCTGTACACTCCTCTAGGTCTCTCTTATTCAACACTGACTTCCCTTCATAATTCAAATTTATGTATCTCGCTTGTCTGGTTTATACTGCTACTTGGGTTTTTATATCAGCTACTCAAATGAGCGCTAATTATAATTTTTGATACTGTCTTTTAATACTGTCACTCTGCCATCCACATTGTTTCCTAAGCTGGAAACATCAATCATTCCAGTAGACTGATCTAACTGAGAGCAAGCATTGTGTCTTGGCCATTTTTGTATCTCCAGCAGCTGGTATAATACCTGACTCATAGAGGTTCTTCATTAAATATTTGTTGAATAATTAACTTTCCCCTTTCCCTTGCTTTTCATATCCAACTGACTCTCTTGATCTCTACAGCATATTCTTGACTACAACAAATATGCCATCTCAAAAATCTATACATCTGAATTATATCCCTCTTCCAGAAAATACCTAGTATGCATTCATTCCTCCTGTATCCGTGTACAGGTTTGAAAATTCCTGATTCCAATCTCAGTATCCCTCCAACTTTCTTGATTTGTCAGACCTTTGGACCCCATTTCATTTCCTACAAAGTTTGAGTCACAGGATAGATTAACTGAATTCCATTAGTACCTTTCAAGTCTTCCTTTCTATTTTTTGTTCTCCCACCCCACCAAATAGCCACATGTGAGTTCCTACCTCCAATAGCTGAGGACCACTGGAAAATAATATGAATCTGTACATGTATGGTTTTTAATCTCACTGGACCCCTCAGCATTGATCAGCAGTACTTTCCCTTGCAATTTGTCACCTCTCCATTTTCCTTAGCGATTGTTCAGATCTGTTGCTACTTTTCCCCATATCCTTCGTCCCTCTCTTACCCAGAGATGATCACCTTTACTAATTATTTTAGAAATCTGAAGCCATGACGGACATGAAAACCACCAACTCCTCCTAACTCCATCACCTACAAGTTGCTACTTGTGGCTATTTTAGGACTGTTTTTCCTCCAGTCTCCCAGGATAAGGTCTGTTCAAGGTCAACCTATGCACAGCACTCTTAACCCTGCTCACTCCTGAATCCTCTTGCACTTTGCTTTAGCAGTCATTTGTCTCTCCTGAGTCTTTAATGACTCCCTTTGCACCGACTTGTTCCCCTTGTATCAAATTATACTCAGCATCCTCAGTCTCTGCCTCTCACTAAATCAGTTACTGTGCTTGGCCCTGAAGTGCTGAGTATTTCTAGATTTCCCTTCTTTTCTAAACTTTTTTAACCTTAATGCTTAAATTAGGTGATCTCATCTCCCAACTCTAAATTAAAAATTTTCAAATCTCTGTCTCTAGATTTGATAAAATCCATGCATTTCAGGTATGTACACCTAACTGCCTACTGGATAAAATCACCTGAACTATAAAAACATTTAGAAGTAAAATTATTTCTGCCCTAATTTCTCCCCACTAAAAACTTGCTCATTCCCTTTGCTCCTTCTCTCAAGGACCATCTCCATTCTCCAGCCAGTGGCTGAAGCCAGACATTCTGGGACATTGACTAACTGCTACTTTTTCTGTAAAATACTTCTAGAAGCTTTTAATATTACTTTTTTTCTTAGTACCATCCTTAGCTTTTTTTGATGACTCCTATTAGGTGTTAGTGCTGAGTAAAGAGTTTTAATATAGTTATGGAAAATATTGATAACTAAAGGTAACTGATTTTTTAAAAACATGTTAATGATATTCTGAACATTATGGATCCTGAGGTGGATGCTCATCTGGCTCTAAGATACAGTCTTCCTTGATATAAATTATTGCAATTTTTCTGAAAGTACCTTGTTAGTGATTCTATATTATATTCTTATATTTTTCTCAATTTTGCCATTCCATAAATCCCAGGATATCTACCTGAATCTGCTATGTAGCAAGAAAGAGTGAGATAACCCAATGGGGAGAGTTAGACATTATCTTAAAAACTTGAGATTTTAGCAAGGGTAATCTTTGATCTTTCAGTAGATAGCTAGTGCTTTGCATATATCAAGTCTATACAAATATATTCATTTTTTGATTCCATCAGTGCCTTTAGCAACCATTTGAGACTGGTATTTAAAATTTTCTTTATTTATTTTGAGAATATTTCATTTCACTCAGTACACTCCTACCAACCAAATGTTATATTTATTTTGTGAGTCAAATATGATTTTTTTTTTTTTGCCTCTTAAATAATGCATATTACATTTAAGCACTTTGCAAAGCTACTAAGTATGCGGTCCTGACTGTCTCTCCCTTACTTACCTTAACATTTCTTCCAACTTCTTTCCCTTTCCCTCCATGACTGGCTTCGCATCTATTAACAGTCATTCCTCTGCTATACAGGACTTCTTAAGCAATAAATTTCTGGAGGCCTATATGCCAGCTCCTTAGAGAAATATGTCTCTTTCTGGAGCTCTCTCAGTTAAGCTAGACTCTATGCAGCTCCTTTCTCATCTAGAGGGATAAGCACTCGCCATCCACCAGAAACTTGAACTCCCTCCAGTTCATAGCTGAATCCTGAGAACCCTATTTTCCTTCTAGAAGGAGACTATCACAATATTCTATCTCCTTTATTGATTTATTTTCTTTTCCTATATCGTGTTATTTTGATACCAACTCAATGCAATCCATTGTATACCATTACATTGTTGGAACTCCCCAGATTCAAACCCAGTTTTCTATCTTCTTCCACATTCTCACTTTTAAAATACATATTTATTAAAGATACATGCCCTCCAATGTTCATAGCATCATTACTTACAATACCCAATATATGGAAGCAACCTAAGTGTCCAGATAAATAGGTAAAGCAGATAAATAAAGAAGATACACACACACACACACACACACACACACACACACACAATGGAATATTACTCAGCCATAAAAAAGAACAAAATTTTGCCATTTGCAACAACATGGATGGACCTGGAGGGTATTTTGCTTAGTGAAATAACTCAGACAGAGAAAGACAAATACTTTATATTATCACTTACCTGTGGAATATAAAAATAAAAGAAATGAATGAATATAACAAAACAAAAACAGATTCATAGATATAGAGAACAAACTAGTGGTTACCAGTGGAGAGAGGAGTTGGGGGAGGGGCAAGATGGTGTAGGGGGTTAAGAAATACAAACTACTATGTGTAAAATAAATATGTGTAAAAATATATGAGGAGATATATATATATATACACACACATATACACATACACACATTATGTGTAAAAAATATGTAAGGATATATTGTACAGCACTGGGAATATAGCCAATATTTTATAATAACTTTAAATGGACTACAATCTATAAAAATATTAAATCACTATGTTGTACACCTGAAGCTAATATTGTAAATCAGCTAGAGTTTAATTTTTCAAGTGAAACAAAAATAAAAATAAATATATTTAAAATACATGTTTATTTCCCTGATCGAACAATGCAATGTCTCTCCTCTCTTCCTTTCTTCTAAAACCATTCCATTGTGCTCTCTGGTACCCATGGTTCACCGTAAACAAGTGCCCCTCCACCATCACACTCTTTTCTGAACATTCTTCCAACCCTTAGCCTTAACTGGAAACTGGCTCTCCCAGAGAATAGCAATTATGAAAGAAATATTATTGAAGGAGAAATTCCTCAGGTTTCTTTTAGAACTAAACCCACTTCGGTTTGGATTGCACACATGCTGCACCACCAAATCATACTGTGTCAAAGTCACCCATGAGTCCCTTGTCACTAAGTCCAATCCACGTATCAGTCTTTTTTTTTTACATGACTTGTATATAGTGCTTGAAAATGTTGCCTAGTCTCTTCAAATTTGGAAATTTTTGATATTCTCATTTCCTGGTCTTACATAACAGCAACTGCCCTAGTTCTTCTTTATCTAGTACCTTTTGTGTATTCTCTTCTTTGAGCCATTTCTGTTAGTGGACCCAGGTATCATGTCTTAGATCCTCTTCTCCTTTCATGCTGTATTCCCTCCCTAGGGATTAGCTTTCAGTATTATGACTCCAATTAACCTTATGTAGTCAGGTTTGTCAGTTGTATAACTCAGATCTTTCATCTGAGTTCTACACTAGTACACCCAACTGTGTTACAAACATCTGCATTTGGCTGGCTTGAAAGGGTTTCAAACTTTTCATTTCCAAACTGAGCTTCCCATCCATCGCTTCCCTATGCTTGCTTTCCCTCCTCACTTCCTTGTTACAAAAAACAGCAAGTCAACCTACCAGTGTGGCTCAAGCCAGAAACCTGGGTATCATCCTTGATTTCCTTTCCCCCTTCACACGTTTATCTATTTAACTTCAACTCTTTTAGGATCCACCTCCCACGTTCCCTCAATATATCCACTTACATTCTTTCATGTCACCACCGTAGTCCCAGTAATCATCATCTCCTACTCAGATTACATCTTATGGTCTTGTAACTGGTATCACTCCCTGAAATGTTATACCTCTTGGAGCTGTTTTGACTACTACAACAAGTATGATATTTCTAAACACACATTTGAAGAGGTAGCACCTTGATTAAAAGCCTGAAATATCTCCCCGTTGCTATCCTCTCTTCCAATTCTAGTCATCCTCTGCAAACACTGAAAACTGTGTCATCCGTGCTTAACTTGAACTTCTTTCAAGACATGCCATGTTATATTATTCCCTTTGCTTTGAACATCATTCCATCCTCTCACCCTATGACGGTCTTTATTTGAGTAAATCCTACTATTTCCTCCAGGACACAGCTTACAAGATTGGTTTGTTTGTTCCATTTACATGTCCATGTATATACAATGCTTCTTACACAACTCATACTTTATTCTATGTTCCCTTCACTGAAATTTAAGATTTGTAAAAGTAGGAACTAAGTCTGATTTGCTTATCATTTTACTCCAGCACGTAGCCCATGTGGTAGGCAGAATTCTAAAAATCACCACCAGTGACACTTGCCCTTGTATAATCTCCACCCCTTGAGGGTGGGTGTGTGATAAAAGGAATTTTTACATATGTAAGATTAATAATCTGTAACTCAAAGGGGAGATTATCCACATAGCTCCACTCTAATCCCAGAGCACTTTAAAAATATATAGTTTTCTACAGTTTGTATTAAAATAGAGAGCCATAGAGATTCGAAGAATGAAAAGGATTCCACCCAATCTGCCAGCACCCTGAAGGAACATGGAAGTGGATTTTTCCCCATAACCAGAGCTCTGTCTCACAGATTCTTGATTTCAGCTTGTGAGACCCTAAGCAGAGAACCCAACTGAGCTCAAATAGATTTCTGACCTAAAGAACAATGAGATAATAAATGGGTGTTGTTTTATGCCACTAAGTTTGTGGTAAGTTGTTATAGCAGCAATAGAAAACTAATAGAGCACACTCTCTGAAACATAGCTGGAGATCCATGTTTATAGAACAAATGAATTTAACGCAACTTAAGGAATATAATAAAAATGCTAAATTTTTCTGTTCTTTGATGTACAACTATTTTTTGTGTGTGTTTTTTTTTTGTTTTTTTTTTTAATAACTATTTGTTTCTTTCGAAGGTGATATATATATATATATTTTTCTTTTTTAAGTTAATAGTGGATTCATTTTTTAAGTCAATTCATTTGATGTTGCCTGGATAATTTAAACAGCATCTCTAGGCCAAGAGCTTCTCAATGTTAAAGTCCATTTAACAGTCTATTATAAGAGAATATATAATACACCCATCAAAGAACTAAATAAAGACTCAATATCAGCAGTATCATTAGTAATTTAAGGAAAGATCCAGCACTCAGTGCTTGTCATCGGTTTGAAAAGGGTTGGCTCTATTGATGTCACTGTCTCCCACATACATCCCTGGGTGACTGTCTTAGTTCATGTTTTGACTTACCATTTTTCCCAGAGGCAACTCTTAAATCTGTCAGAGTAAGTAGCATATCTGCTTATTCAAACCGAGTATTCAAACTACCTGCTGTTCTGGGATTGTGGTTTGATGTCTGGCAATTATTTCTCTTTCAGTCTTAGTCTACAGCAAAACATTTCCTATGATGAGAAGGAAATGAAAGCTATGGAATCCTACCCTGGTTTCGGTTGTATTTTCCCTTTAAATAATTACAGTTATTTAGAGAACATTTTAGAAGAAAATCTAGATGAACATTTGAAATATTCATTGTGTTGATTCATTAAGATTCGTATTGAAAACTTGGGGTCAGGCACAATGCTGGCCACTTGGAATAAAAGAATTATCCACAATGAACATCATATATTGAATAATATCATACAAAGCTGATCTTAATGCAAAATAAAGTTGCAGATACTACATTAATCTAACAATATAAACTAAATATTAAAAAGTCAAAAGTTCTGTTTGATGAGTGGTTTGAGCAGAAAAATATTTCAAAAAGAATGTGGATAAAATTTTCCTGTGTGGAAACGTATGGAAAAGCAATCTACAAATTAAGATACAGAATTGCAAGTTATATTTGAGAAGAGTGAGTAATGCACCTTAAGTGTCCTGCAGACAGGAATACAGGGAGCAGCAAGAAATGAAATTGGAAAAATTATGTCAAGAACTGTGAAGAGGCTGAGACTTTTATCTATTTCAAGCTAACAAGTTAGCCTGCCAGAGCTTCATGGATGTTGTAGCACATACAAGACTTCTGGGTCAGGTGCAATGAGATTTTTAATCCTGGAAATACAATATGAATGACCAAATCCTGTTATAGCTGCAAGGGTATGCATATATACTTATACACACAAAACATACATTCATATACTGGATTGTGTAAAATATGAGCTACACTTTTCCAAATAGATTCAGGAATTTTAGGCATACAGGGAATGTATACTTCAACCGATACCACAAACAAAGTAAGTCCTTAACACATAACTAAAACTTGGCCACTTTTCCATCAATATTCAGGGATCATATAGTGACTAGAATCTTATTTGACTGAATGGTATTCCATGGTTGGAAGGCATCACTGTAATATCAAAATAATGACAAAATAGTCATCACAATCAAGTTAATCAATTGGATACTACTACTTTTAGAAAAGATTCATTTAAAAATATAAATATTAAGTTAAATTAATCTCTTAAATTCAACATCATTGATGGTTCCAACATGTACTTTTGGCAAATGAAATGCTATATTTAAATGTATCAGATGGGAATCCCAAGTTATTTCATGTTGAATTAAGTGTCTTAAGGGCCCTGGATATACTCTGTCAAGTTCAGCCTGTTTCTAAATTTCATCCTCAGTTATTACTACAATCAATTACGCATAATCTTCTGATTTGCTTGTGTCATGACACACACTCCCACACATTTAGTCATAAATATGGTTGGTTGACAAAAATAATGATGTCTCAGTCTTTGTTCTTTTTCCTTCCTTTATAATCAATGCCCAGGCATGACCTTTTCTCCTTTCACACACATGTCTATATCCCTTCCCCATAGTTTGCTCATGACTCAGTTCTCTTTTTCAGACATTTCTAACTTTGTCTTTATAAAGCCTTTCTTCACATCATATTTCCGACAGGATGTCAGTCCCTTTTAAAATTCTCCAATAAGTGCATTTTGTTTTTACCCAGAACAGAATCGCCTTTTCTCTTTGATAAAAAGTTTCTGTTTCTTTCTGATATTTTAGATCCTTTTTTAGACTTCCCATAGGTTTTGGAAACCTTCCACAGAAGTTGTATCCTTTTAATCCTTCACCTCCCAGGATTGCCCAAATAAGTCACAATAAAAATACATGCGAGACTTGAATGTGTATTCTTTGCTTTTCTCCAAATTTTAATTGGATAAATTTAGTTTAATGCTAATACTGATAGCCAAACACATTGCATTTGTTGTGTACAGTTAATAAGATGTCCTTGAAGGATAATGCAATGGTTCCCTCTGTGCAGTCCCAGCTCAGATCCTGACTCAGATTAACCAGATGTAACTGGAATAAATAATTTAATATCTCTGGATGAGTTTTATCATTTCTAAATGATGGACTTTATATTCCTAGAGATTTCTCTTAACTTTAATTTTTTTTTTTTTTTTTAAAGGATTTTCTTATTTATTTATTTATTTATTTATTTATTTTTGGCTGTGCTGGGTCTTCGGTTCGTGCGAGGGCTTTCTCCAGTTGCGGCAAGCGGGGGCCACTCTTCATCGCGGTGCGGGGACCGCCCTTCATCGCGGTGCGCGGGCCTTTCTCTATCGCGGCCCCTCCCGTCGCGGGGCACAGGCTCCAGACGCGCAGGCTCAGCAATTGTGGCTCACGGGCCCAGCTGCTCCGTGGCATGTGGGATCTTCCCAGACCAGGGCTCGAACCCGTGTCCCCTGCATTAGCAGGCAGATTCTCAACCACTGCGCCACCAGGGAAGCCCTTTAATTTTTTATCATACTACAAAGGTATAAAGGTTTTCACTTTGAATGTTTTTCAACCTCTACAGTAGCAAGTTTAGGCTATAGTGGTATTATTTAAAGTACCATTCTGTCTTCAAATCACCAGATGTAATAAATTAATAGGATCTTGGGAGAAAAGGTCATCTTGAAAGTAGGCCATTTTCCCAACATTTTTCTATTATGGCTCCAGAAAAATCTTGGTCATCTTAGTATAGTGAGAATATTTCTTCTGGCTTTCAAAATCTAATCAAAATTCAATATCTCCTAAAATATTCTTACAAAGCTTCCTTTGTGAAGGATTTATACTGGACAGCACTCATCTTACAAAAAATATTTACCATAGTAAAATTTATCCAAAGATGACATATTCATGATAATAATACCAAGTAAATAACTGGTCTCTAAAACCAGGAACATCATGTGTTCCCCACTCAGACGATTATCCAAAATATCTTCCTCTTGTAACTCATTCTAAGAGCTAGCCTTTACAGTGAAGATGATATTAAAGCTGTAATAATAAACAACTAAATAAAATAAATATCAAGGAAGATACAGAAGTCAGGAATAGATCCCAGAAACAAATGTTCAGTAAAATTGATAGCACTTGTCCCCATATTAAGTAGATTGTATTTTTTTCTTAAGTGGCCACCTGCACTTCTTAGAATGGGATATAAACATTCCTTCTAATGAGAATGGGGTCCATGTTTCCTCCTTTTGAATTTGGCCTAGCCTGAGACTACTTTGTGATTTCTGAGGCAAGGTCATAAAAGTTGACTCAGCTTCAGCTTGGAGCTCGGGAGATGCTTATCTTGGAAGCCAGGCACCAAGCTGTGAGGAAGAAGAGAGGCTACCTGGAGAGGCCAGATGGCCCTGTTTCAGCTGGCAGCCTTAACCAAAGCTAGTAATCAACTTCCAGGATTGTGAGTGAGTGTGTTTTCAAATGATTCGAATCCTCATCTATCAGCTCACTTTCAGCCTTTGAGTTTTCTCAGCTGAGGTCCCAGACATCATAGGACATCATTGTTTCCTGGACTCTGTCTGAATTTTAACTTACAGAATCCATGAGGATAATAAAATGTTCATGTTTTATGCCACTACATTTGGGACATTTTGTTATGCAGCAGTAGATTAACAAGAGCACACTATGTTAGCCCCAATTTTTTCCTTTGACTACCAAATGGGATATGGATCTGTGGTCCCCTACTCCAGAGGATTAATCATAAACAGCTTTATCTCTCATGTTAAAGGAAGGTGACTTTATACTGATCACTTTACAACATGATGAATGCTTTTCTGCCTATTCACTGAAATACAAATTATACTCATTAAAACACCCTTTTATATAAATTATTCATTATTCTTCAAAACTCCTAATGGATTGAAAAGAGTACACTTATTTGTTTTCTCAAACTTAATCCTGTTATCTGCCAAAGGCTGCATCAGCAATACACAATAAAGATTCCCTCACACTTGCCTTGTTTTTAACTTTGTTTATTTATAATCCATTTAAAATGCCACTGCCCCTCAAAACTCTCTGGGAAAAAATACTTTGTTTTAGGTTGTTAGGTCACGTCCCTGGTATTTCTCTTTCTGCGTCATCTTGAAATTTCAGTCCCTAAATTCTCCCAAGTCTATTTGACATGATGGAACCAATTCCTCTTTATCCTTGTGTTGGATAAAGTAAGTCTCTGTCCATCCTACTGCTCTACTGCCCCATTTACGATTCTTTCTTCTCCACTATGAGCTGAAAATTTATGGTTCATTGAGAGGAAGCTTCTATAGCTTCACAGATGTCAAAATATTATTAACAATGGCTCTATGACCGTGAAGGGTAGAAATGAATCAGCAAAATGCAAACTATTTTCTTTCTCTGTTGAAATACTAAAGAATAACGTGTAGATGAAATAGAGTTACAAGAGCCGACAGAATTTATTTTAGAAGTAGAATCCAACCTGCTAATATCATTTAGATAGGTTAGAATAACAAAACAGCCAGATCACTCACGATAAAAATAGAGATTTTAGCTTCGGCATTAAAGTTTTCATTTATGTAACTTCTGCCTGTATCAGAAAATAGCAGAAAGCCATCAGCAGCCATTATTTATTAGGACTTTCAACGTTGTAGATATTTGATTAAGGTACTATCTCTTCATTGCTTTTAATGTTTACAAAAATGCTACAGAGTAGATACCAAAATCCTAATTTTCCAGATAAGAAAACTGAGGCCTAAAAATGTTAGGTAGAAATCTAAGATCAAAAGACTGGTTACATTCATTTACATGGAACTCAAGAGTTACTGCCTCTGTCACTTCAACTAAGATCTCCTTCGACAGCTAGTACAGTCACAGAAATGTTCCCATTTCTTTCTTCTTTCAAAATCATAGCCATTTTTAAAGCCACTGTTCTTCCACTTTGTCAAGATATAATTCCTAGGAGATTTATCAAGAAATGCTATAAACCTAACCAAAGATGTAAGAATAACAGCAGTCTGATTTTTACTGATAATACAGTAATGATAAGATATGCTATTGTTTGATATGATACTTAATTTCTTATTTAAGCATGTGTGAGTGTTTGCAAGAGAGAGAAGAGTGTGTGTTTTATCAGTGTCTAGTACACATTTAGTCACCCACCTACAGGGCTTTCTCTCTGGACAGTATTTAGACAATATATTGTCAGTTGAAGGTAATTCCAAGATGCATATGAAAACCTTATTCAATATCTTCATCCCGGTTCTTGAAGATCCCTGGACAAAATATTACAACTGCATTGACTATTCATTTTAATTTTTTAATCACAGTTTTCAGAATTGCTCCCATAATTACTAGAGAGACTACACACCCATTTTTATTTTTACTCTCCAATTTTCCAAGATGTGTACTTCATAATTTCACCTCTCAAAGGTATACTTGGCTGATCCTCGAGAACACTGTTCATGTGTGGCTTTATTTTGGGGTGCACAGCTCCTGTTTATTACTACCCAGAGGTAGATGTCATTCGCTGCTGCTTCTAAATCACTGATTTCCCTTACTCTTTCCCAAACTCCCTGTTCCTTTAAAAATACATGACCTCAGGTACTTTCTCCTCTTTGGTATGATCTATTAACCTCTCATTTATTTATAATCCATTTATTGATTGCATCTGGTTTTCTGCTTTAACTCTGTATTAATTATTGAAGACATCAGCATTCATATAGAGAATCCATCTGGCACCTTGATCTCTCAGTTCTTGATCCCCTCAGCTTCAACTACCTTCTCCTCCATACCTCCTCATTCATGAATTGCCATCTTCCAAAATGCCACTAGTTCTGCCATCATGATCTCAAGCACTCCACCCTCAGTTGAATATTTCCTAGTTTTGCATTTCACTTACTATAGTATTCCCACTCACCCAGCTCTATCTCATGAGAACCTTCAATCAACTAACACTACTTTCTGTTCCACTCCCAGATGATAACCTTACCCCCTAACTCATAGGGAAAATCGATGTAATGACATAAAACAGCCTCTTATTTTACCCACCAAACTCATCAATCTGGTGGCCCTTATATCTACCATTTCTTACCTTCTCAGTGTCTCCACTTTTGTGAGTATTCTATTTTTCTCCTGCATCATACATTCTTCCCATTCTGTGGTTCATTATTATCAGCACACAAACATGTCTTGGTATTAACCATCTTAAAACATTATCCTCTGATTTATTCTTCTCCAACTACCACCTGATTTGTCTGACATAGGACATTTCTCAAAATAACAGCCCTTGACATTCTTTTCTAATCTAGTCCAAAATTTTAGATATTTTTATACTGATAACTACTAAATATTTATGTTTATTTAGAGCACCTTCCTAAGCCATGGACTAAAAAAAAAAATTCCAACTCCTCATTTACCTACTTTACTTGGAGGTTAATTGGCATCTTTTATTTAAGCAAACTCTCGATTTTTCCTCATACTAAACCTTCTCCAAGCCTTATCTTACTTTGCAGAAAGCACCACCTGGTTTCTCCAGCTCAAAAAATTAACGTATTAATCAGCTCAGGCTGCCAAAACAAAAATACCTATAGACTGGGTGGTTTAAACAATAGAAATTGCTTTTCTGTCCCAGATAGCCACCTTCTAACTGTGTCCTCGACATGGCAGTTGGAGAGAGAGAGACCTCTCTCATGTCTTCTTATAAGGACACTAATCCCATTGTGAAGACTCCATCCTCACAATCACATCTAAACCCAATTCCCATCTAAAAGTTCCATCTCCAAATACCACTGGAATGGGCTCTAGGATCTCAACATATGAATATTGAGAGATACACCTCAGTTCATAGCACCACAGTATATACCCTTGATTCCTCCTTTCTGATTCTTCATATCAATCTCCCTACAAAATCCAATCATGTGTCCCCATCTATTATCTCAAGACCAGTTCAAGCGATGTGATTTACCTAGGACACAACAGCTTTCTAAATAGCTTCCCTTCATATTCTAGTTGGGCTATAATTATTGCAATACTTTGAAAACTCAGAGGTGAATGTCTAAGTCGGTTTGAGCTGCTATAACAAACTACCATAGATTGGGTAGCTTATAAATAACGTTATTTCTCACAGTTCTGGATGCTGGAAATCCAAAATAAGGGTACCAGCATGGTCAGACTCTGGCGAGAACCCTCTTCTAGGTTGCAGACTGCCAACTTCTCATGGTATCTTCACATGGCAGAGAGCAGAGAGCTCTCTGGGTTCCCTTTGATAAGAGTACTAATTCATTCATGAGGATTCCACCTGTAACCTAATAACCTCCCACAGGCTCCAAATCCTAACCATCAAATCAGAGGT
This sequence comes from Balaenoptera acutorostrata, assembly GCF_949987535.1. Lineage (NCBI taxonomy): Eukaryota > Metazoa > Chordata > Mammalia > Artiodactyla > Balaenopteridae > Balaenoptera > Balaenoptera acutorostrata. The sequence goes on from NC_080081.1 coordinate 17,429,154, forward strand.
TAGGATTTCAACATATGAATTTGGGAGGGATATAAACATTCAGTCCACTGCAGTCAGAGTGATCATTTTAGGTCCAGTCATGCGACCGTGTTTTCCTCTGCTTATTAAAATCCTCCGGTATCTGTCTCAGCAGCTCTCCTTACGATGGCCTCACTTATCTTTGCTCAGACAATCAATTTAACTTAGTCTCCATCTTCTCTACACTGGCCTTGCTTCCAAACTTTGACTTTGTTCCTATATTAGCGCCTCTCCATTTGTTATTTAATCTTCTTAAGGTGCTTTTGCTACAGACCCTTGTATGGCTGCCTCAAGCTTTAGCCCAAATGTCACCTCTCCACTGAAGCTTCTCTGATGACAACCTTAGCTAAAGAAGATGCATCTTTAAAGGGCCCACACTCTACTATGTTGTTCTGAGTTATCTTCTTCATTGCAGTCATTATCTCTTCTTTTTAAACTTTTGTTTATATGTTTACTGTTTGTGCTCAGCCATTAGGATAGAACCTCCTTGAGGCAGGAATGTTGTCTTTCTCACCATTTCATAAATAACACCTAGAACTGTGCCTACACACAGGGAGTAGTTAATAAATATTTGCTGACTGGTTGATACTTTTTGGCATATATATATATATATATATATATATATACACACATACATATATATATACACACACATACATATATATATAATTAGAATCATCTAAAATGCAGTCTCAGAATATCAGTAGAGTTTAATTGGTTTGGGAGAGAGAATTTAAAAAATGTCTAAATTACACGTATACCAGACACCTATTGCCTAATACTAGTCAGCATCAAAGACCACTGACTTAAAAATATTTTATATAGTGTCTATCACTGATGCTTTGGCTTTTCATGTTAGGAAAAGTCACCATTTACTGTAAGAACTAATGTGTGCATTCATATGTTTGCAAAAACAAATCCCAAGCCATATATTTTATCTAAAATGATTTTTCTCTATAAATTCAATGCTGTCTAGTGCTGATGATTCCTTTATTCTTATTACTTAGGGTTCCTTTATCCTGCATACAGTCATAGCCTCTCTCATAAAGTTTGTTACATCAATTTACCAGCCATTTTCAACAGGCTTTTAAGAAACTCTTCTAAAAAGCCACCATTCCTGCTGTTTAGATTTTGCTGAATTTTAATTATCTTCCTAATTCAGTGATTCTCTTGCTTTAATGTGGCTGAGAATCATATGGGTAAACAAGGGAAGGGGCACAAAAATGTGATAAAAATGTAGATTCTGTTCCGAGCCCCAACCAAACTCAGAAATGTGCATTTTAAGTAAATACCCCAGATGATTCCAATGCAGGTGATGCTACACTGAATTCTCAAAGTAATTCATTAAGACAGATTTCTTGAAGACTTATCCTTTCTTAGTGGATAGCTGCATAACAACAGTGTGTTGGTAGCTGGGAGCTTTAAAAATAAACTGTCCCCGATAATACAAGAAAGGCATGTTTTCTTAGAAAATTTGGAAAGTGCCAAATAATAAGTAGCTGACGAATATCAGGCATAATCCTATGGTAATAGGTAATCATTGTTAACTTGAGAATATAACAAACTTAATATTAATGTTTTTCTATTTTTCTAAGCATATAACTACACGCCAGGCATTCTACAGGTGATATGTGAGCTAGATGGAAAATGTCCCTGTCTACATAGAGCTATGTAAATACTTTTTAAAAAATTAGTGCTATGCTATCAATACTTCTTAATGGTTATAAATTATTTCATTGTATAGATAGACCATAACTTTTAAAATTATCCATCTAGTGTTCAAAATTTAGGTCACATAATAGACATCTTTGCGAATAAATATTCATCCAAATTCTGGATTATTTTCACGATATCTTCTTAAAAGTTCAATTTCCAGAGTACTGGTTAGGAAATACACAACAATTGGTCTGTAAAAAAATGTCCTGCCAGTTTTCACTCTCAGAGGCAATAATCGTGCAGGTCTCTATTACCCTTTGGGGAAAAGTGAGTATTTTAATTTTTAAAAACATGTTCTACTATAAAATTTAGATTTCATAAAAATCTAATTTATTATGAAAATGTTTTATGTTTCTTTTAAAATTATTTTATTAATTTTAAGCATTAGTATCTAATATGTATGTACGTATTATTATTATTACCATTTTTTGTACCTGGTTGTCATATAATTATGTGAATGGCACGCCTTGGAACTGTGCAACTTGGCTGCTCTCTGATACACCTGTTTTTTTTGTCTTAACGATTCTCCTAATAATGTGAAAATATTTTAATTTTAAATGGCTTTCACCACAGATATTTGCATATGTACTGTGTTAATCTTATCATTTTAATTTTATCCCCTTGTTATTATGGACAGAAAGCATTTTCTTTTATAGAGAAAACAGTATACTTTTGTTCTCCTTTGTCTTTAATTTTTTCAACTCTTAACTTTTAATCTACAAAGGATTTATTTGTTGTAATGAATGAAGTTTAGATTTAAAATATCCCCCCCCCCAAAGCTAGACAAATGTCCTTAAAGCACTTATTGCTCTCGATTTATTCTTCCCTAGGGATTTATTATATAGTAAGCTTTAACACATACAAGGAAATTGTTTTCTCAGAATTTTTTGAAGTCAAGGTTTGCCAGAATTCTTTTCTAGCTGTACATACATTTTTGTTTGTTTAGTGGCATGATTTCACATTCAAAACCAAGGATCAGCAGGATTGATTACTAATGATTAGCTGTACAGGAGCATTCTTAAATTCTACCCTGGAGGTTGAAATGAATAAAGTAGATGTCAAGCCTTGTGTATGAATTTTCCCATGAAAAATGTCAGGCTTATGGGTACACTTGGTATAAAATACAATGTGAACCAAAGATAACTCTAAGCTGTCACTACCAACTGATTATTGGAGTATTTTGATGTTTCTTTTTATTCGAACTCAGTTTTGGTGATATATTTGAGCCAATAATAATAATCAGAGACCCACTCTTCTGACTATTTGCAGGAAATAAGCCAGTAAGAGAACTAACTCCTACTCTAATAGTCCTGGGAAATAAAAACCAATCAGAGGCAAGCTGGCACCATGGGAACCAGGCTTTGTGGGCTGACTCTATAAAAGGGCCAAGGCTCTGGGAGGGAGTGGGGATGATTCAGGGTACATCTTTCTTGTTCAAGTGATGCTTTGAGAGTTGACTTAATTAGAATGATTTTCCTAGTCAAAGCAGGATAAACAAATAAGAATGTGGCTCAACTCAGCTAAAACATTGTCCAAGATAGGGGAAACTTATCTTTAGATCATCAGCACTTATCCATTCTGACAGAGGCCATGAGACTATCATTAGTTTGGGCCAGGAATGAGGACACCAGGAGAAGACATTTGGAATCAACTCTATGTATTCTTTTTTTTTTTTTTTTTTTTTTTTAACTATGAGAGTAATATGACCATTTCCCTGTTTTGTTGACTAGTACTTAATAAAACATGGAGGTGGGAAACAAAAAACAGATACAGACTGTCTGCAAACTAGTCAATATTCTACCTTGGTAATTTACTTAAACTTTTCTATCTGTGTTTTTCTGAGACAATAAAATTATATTCTAATACCTTTGGCAAACATTTTTTTTTTTACTTTTTTTTTTACTTTAATTTATTATAAGTAACATTTGTTAGCATCTAAGGAGCAGGAGCAAAGAGAATTTTTATCACTAATTGAGATCTTTGGTTCTATTTCACACAAGCTTCTAAAAGCAGTTGGACTAGGCTTGGATTTCCAGGTTAATCAACTTCAAGGAGGTGTCTTGTAAGATGACTTGACCCTAATGGAATCATTTAAAAAAAAAAAAAAAACTCCTAGTGACATCTAGCATTGATTTTCTTAATGAATACCTTCTAAGGCTTCACTAGGCTTACTTAGAGTAGACTCCTATATTTAATTGTTTTCCTCCATCACTGTCAAAATTACCTGGTAGATATTCACATATAAAGTTGTTAAACATTTCGTTCATGCTCTCACTCACTGCTCTCTCAACACAGAACCATTCACAAATTTATATCAGAGTTAAATTCCAAGAAATACTTTGCTCCCCCTGAGGAATTTGTAGATGTTCTTTTATTGGACAATAAGAATCATATAATGAATCAAGTGCTGTTTTCTAAGGGACGTAGTTATCTCATATGCTATTCACCAGGCAACTGCAATGCAACAGAGACTAATATAGGAGTTAGGTCTTTAAGTTAGCAAAGAAGGCAAAATAATATACAGTCAAAGTCATCCTTAAAAATCTTCTAGCTGGGTTCCACCTTAGAAACCAACCTACCATGTTTCAAAACACAAACACAACCAGCGTCTTATCCAATGTTGAAATGATTGTTATTCCTTAGATAAGTACTGTGTGAAATTGTGTTATATTTATATCCAGACTCCAAATTCACACACTGTTCAATAAGATGCTCCCACTATGATAGGCATCCTGAAATGGATGTGTGCAGGTAATGATCAGAAAAGCAGGTTCAGATCTCCCATCACAAATTCATTATGACCATTGTTGGCTCAATTTCCAGCATGGTTTAACTAGTTCTCTTTCTTGCTTCTTTTCACAGCTCCCCTATTGTTAATTTACCATAGTTAAGTAGACAGATGAGTCAAGTGCACTGCAACTTGTATAACCTACAGTCTATTTGTATACCCATGTTCCAGTTTTCTAGTCTTTGGGCCTCTATCTTGCATTTACAGTTACTGATATCTAATTTTCATTAATTTTTTTTTCTGGATTGTATATAATATCATATGTGATTGAAGGTGGGGTGAAAAATAGGTAGAGAAACACATGCAGAGTAAAGTCAAACATGCAAACAAATACATAACACTAAAGCAGAGGAATCCAGAAAAGGGGGAGGAGCTCATTATTTTCCAATGCACACTGTGATAAAACGTTTTGTTTAAGAATAAATATAATTTTCCATTATCAAACTTATGAAATATTTTTATCTAGTCTTCCATCTAAGAATGGAACTAATAGAGATTGAGAAAGATTGTCATTCTATGAGAACTATAAACATTTTTTTAAAATATAAAAAGCAGATTGAACCTTTTGAGGAAAACACAGCAGAGGAAGTCATTTTGGTGTCAATGCAGCTGACCTCTTTTGGAGAAACCACAGAGAACAGGCTCAGAGTTGGCGTTGGCTTGTGTGGAAGGTGGGAGGAAAAACTGGGGCTAAGCAGGGGTATTCACTGAGGGTCATAATACTGAGTGACCTGCTGCACTCTGCCTTCCCCCCACTCCCCTCCTGCCTTATTCACAGGATGGATGGCCTGGCTTGTACTCCATGTTTGGGGAGAAGATAGGGAAGAGGCTCTTCACTAAATAAACTGAACAAACTTCCTGGAGAACTGAAGCATCCATTGTGAGTCTGGGTCCCTCAAAGAAAAGCATTCCTAAATCTGGAATCACAGAAGTGTTCCTTATGCATTGCTGTACTGCTTGAAACAGAAAGTACCAGTGCCTAAATACCCATCAAGAGGGGGACTAATTGAATGAATGTAGATATACTACAATGTAGTGTAGAGTTTCAGACAGCCATTAAAAATAGTAGCACAATTGTAAATGTGTAGAGATAATATTAGCAAGACGTTTTTAGGTGAAAAAGCACAAAGCATGGTATAGGATAATATTAAATAATATGTTGTTTGAGAAACAACTTAAAATGAAGATATGTAATAAACTACAAATTATCTAAAAATATTTATGTATTTGGAAGGGAAAAGCATTGGAAATAGACCTGAGGAAAATGAACTGAACCCTTTTCTTTCCTAGTGGAGAGCCAATAGACATTGTCTACTGTTGATAAAAAAAAAACAGGTATGTTGTTTAGAATTATGGGCATAATTACCAGAAGGAAAGCAAGGATAGTTTACTCTCATAGAGACTATAGGAGATAAATTAAGAAAACAGGCTTTGAAATCTGACCTCCTGGTTTTAAACCTGGATAGCCATTCCCTCGTTTTATGACTTTAATTAGCTCACTTGTTTTCTCACTGCTAAACAGGTGATAAAAATAGAATCTTTGTCATAAGGCTGTTCTGGTCACTTTTCTTGGTGGAGGGATGGGGAGCGGGGATAAAGAATGAAAAGACCTCAACCCAGTACCTGACATACAGAAACTAACCAATAAATTTTGGAAATGTCAGCTAATACTATTATTTGAGAGGTGTGTCTATGAGTGGGTAGAGGTGGAAGACACTGTATATATTTAACTTAAATGTTTGTCCTGTCATAATTTACCAAAATAAAAATTTTAAATCTCATAAATAAGGATGTTTGGGAAACCAAGTGTCCCTGATATGAAGTAACAGAGAACGTAAGGCAGCAGTGGAGATTTATTGGGTGGGCATCATGGGGAGGGGAGGTTCAGTAAATTTAACCTAAGAGACTGGAAACTTGAAATAACCATGAACAGAAATAGATAATGTTGGTTGGAGATACAGTTTGGGATAAGCAAAGGCTTAATTTTAGATGTTGAACTTGAGGGGTTGTCAGCCTATATAGATAGAAATATCCAACATTTATTTATCCCTTGAATCAGGGGCTGTGTCTTAATCATCTTTGAATTCCCACCACCTGGTTCACATATCTGGAATATAGTAGCACTCAATACATGTTGAATGAATGAATGTCTGGATGAATGGATGGCTGGATGAATACTGATGTAAGTATCGTGACAATGAAACCAAACAGTGTGTAAGCAAAAGATAGGAAGTAAGTCGTAGGGAATATCTATATTTAAAGAAAAGTAAGCAAAAAAAGAGACCAGTGGCAGAGGCACCACATGATTAAAAGAAAACCAGAGAATATTGCATGAAGTCATGGAAGAAGAGTTAACTTACTAACAGTATTTAAGCATTTTTGTTTGTTTTCTTGTCTTAGGAAAAAATGAATGTCCCCTGGCTTTGATAGAGAAATGGAACAGAAAATGTCTCTGTACCACAAAATATAAAAGCATAATATTTCTATAATAAAGGATACTTAAAATTCTGTTTTCATAATTAAAAAATTAATTAATAGTGCCTGTCATATTGAGTGCTTGTGCTAATTATAAACAATTGAAAAAATACAAAAAATTGGAAGAAAGAATAATTGGTTTAACTATAATGTTTTGATTACTTTTGAGTTTCAATAGTTGTTATATTAAACTGATTTCTTAAGAAGTCATTACCCAAGACAGATATTCATATCATCAAAGACATTTAGGTTTGTTAAAGGCATAATTATTCCTAGGTTATATTAAAAAATATTCATACATTTCTTATGAGGTAAGAACATTTGATACATTTTAGATTTTCATATTTCAAATTGTGATCTCAATATATGCATTCATTACACAATAATACATAGATCTTTATATTTAGCAACATAACACACATGGAAATGATTCCTTTAATATTCTGAATTCATGGTGGATAAATTTGTATCCTTTTATTGTGGCTCTGTTACTGGGTCCTGTGCAGTCAATGCATGCTGTCTGAGTCTCCATCTCAGTGCAGCCGGTGATAGACCTTCGGGATGTAACCTTAACTCTTCTCTGGCTATGCAATCAAACATGCAATTTTACTACTAATGATGCTCCTTAGGCTACAGGGATATGAAATGGGTATTTTCAAAGTGAAGTTGCTAAGTAACATCAAGAAAATTGCTATGAAGGCAAAGTTAATGATCTCAGTTGGTACCATTTAGCTAAGGCATTTAAACTAATAGTGACATCAGGTTGAATTTACTGGAACTCGGCATCTCCTTCACTTTGCTTTGTTGGAGACAACTTCATTCTCCAAACAACCATAACAGTTAGTGCTTTTGGTCTCAATTGCTCAGCAAAATCAACAAATTAATATACCACGCAATTATGGGATGGTTATTATTCCCATTTCACTATTAACAAAATAATAAGCAAGTAATGTGATTTGATGGGAAAGTAAGAAATTAAATGAATTAAGAGAAAGGAAAAACACTGAAATTTGTTGATATTAGCAAGGCAACATTCCTAGTTCTGTCTTATATATTGAAAATGTGTTTGATGCAAATACCTTATACTTGAGAAATTCTTAAAATATTTTATCTTCCTGGATTTTACATTTCAGCCAGTAGTAACACAAAATACAGAATTCACAGATTAGAAGTAGGTGGTTCAAATTGGCTCACTGGATTTACTAATGAAACTCTTGTACTATTGATGTGTGAGAAACTTTGGGATACAAGTAGTCAAAAGGCTTACAGAATATGTCCTTGGGCCCGGAAATTGTGAAAAATGGCCACACTCTTTGTCATACAGCCTCCAGAAGATGGAACCATCACTTTTTTGCAGGGCTCACTGAGAGACTATTGGTCAGAACCAGTCTTATGTACAGCCCACGCTCCTCTAATACAAGAAGAAAGGCGAGAATAAAGGCAGGGTAAGAGACTAGCTTCACTTTTCCCAAGGGGAGAATGGAAGGAAATGCTTACCTTTCCAAGAAGCCAAGTGTCTGTAACGGTGGTGGTGGTGGTGGTGCAGGGTGCTTAAAGGAATCTCTCCTGAAGTTTGGGGGTGCAAGTACCTACAGGAAATTGGCCTCTTGATTTGGGCTGGATGCCTGCTCAACAGTGGAACCCACTGATTCATCCCAGTGTAGAGTTCTTAGAAGAACATTCTGGGAACTTGTGTCTAAAGTGTGTTGTCCTTGTTTAGACCTCATCTTCTATTATGACGGGAAGAAGGAAACAATTCAGATGTATCCCCTGAAGTTTAGGGAGATCTTTCAAACTAAGTCCAGAGCTCGCTTCAGTTCTAGAAGAGTCGAAGACAGGAGGCTCTGGAGTGATACGTATAAGCAGGGCTTGAAATAAATGCTGGTAAGTTTTGGTTGGGAAGAATATGGAGCAACCTCCAGTTCACGTCCTATTTCTACACAGTCCTTGGAAAATTAAACCTTCCTCGCATGGTTTTACTGTTCTAGTGACGGAGTGTGGAGGACCATTGGGTTAGTAGAGAGGCAGGAGCTGTGAGACTTCAGAATGTTAAACCCTAAGAAGGAGCTGGGGTGTGTATTCCTGTCAGGGCCACTTCCTGCAGTAGGAAGGTGAGGTATTCAATCATGTCGTACTTGGGGTGAAGGTGATCTTCACATCACCAGTAGAGAGACTATCTCAGCATTAGCAGAAACAGACAGAACCCCAGTGCAACAAAGAATAGCTCCCACCCCACCACTGGCATAAATATCTCGATTTCCCTCTCCCTCCTGCCTGACCCTAAACACAGAGGGAGCCAGCAGATGAGGGAGGTGGGGTAGAGACCACTTTCCCTTTCCTCTGATCCAAGCAACCAGCACCACAGCTCAGGAGGAACAAGGAGTACTATTTGAATTAAGTTTGCTTAGAAGTCTTTAACATTAACAGGATTTTGTCTTACATTTAGAAAATAAAACTTACTCTAAACCAAACATCAAAGGGTATTTATGGAACTTGGCAAAGATGTCATCAAGGTACCTACTACATACAGTGAGAGACATGACAACATACAGATGAAAGGAAGGATTGAGAAAAAATATCAAGTAAATTCATGTTCATACTACAACATTTGGGAACTTCTCACTAAACTGGTTCCATTCTATGTGTGGCTAGTTACCATAATTTAGCAATAAGGAAATGAAAACTATGTCAATCTGTGAATCAAAATTTTCCAACAAAATATTGTTAGGAGATTTCACTTAGAAGAATAATTGAAATATTACTACCTATGTTTAGGTTGGATATTGAGGATATTTTGGCTTGAAATGAATGAATCTAAAATAATTTTGTGCTAGAAAATGAAGCCTTCACCAGAAAACAATGTTTTGATGTGTAATGTGTTCTTACAGAGCATCTCTCTAGAAAATGGTACAAGAGTTCAGCCAATAGAAATTTGACCCCTATACCTTTGACTGGATTGGAAGAAATATGTTAATTTAAAGCTTACAGCTTTGTGGACTACAGGAAAATTGCAGACGATCTTGAACTAATAGAAAGGAACTGAGTGGAAGAAGGTGGGGTGAGGAGGACTATTAAAAGGTTTGAGCTTTGGCAGTAGGTCAAATACAGGGCTTGGTCCTGATCCATCCATCTTAGTCAGATAGCCATCTAAGAACCAAAATTCTTTAGAAGAGCCATGTCCTTCCTGAAGGGGAGAATATCCAGACCATCCCAAGATACAAGAATAGGAGATGAAGACAATGATCAACCAGGGGACGCTTTGGTCTTTTCTGAAGAAACAGAGTAAATTAATCTTGCCCTTCAAATTCTCAGTGTAAACAATGTTTATAAATGCTAAACCATGCTGGTGGACTAGGGAGAAATTGCAGTTTGCTAGTCCAGAAACCACTTCCAATAATTGTCAAATAGTGCCAAAGAATCAAATGACTATTTTTTGAATGCAGGGTAGTGTAAATGTATCAATTCAATAAAAGGACAGAATCTAACATTATTATATATACCACTTGTAGGTCAAAAAGTCTATGTGCCTAATCTGACATTTCAAGACAAACATGAGTTTGACAGTATTAAATTCATTCTTCATTGAGGAAACTGAGGTTTAGTATTGACACTTAATATTTAACGTTGGCTGTTTCACTTAGATTCTGACAGCAGAAACAGGATTCAATCTGAAATTCTTATTCTAGCGATTCATCTCTTTGCAGTGTACAAAGTATTTTAGCAAGGAGTCACTGTTTCAGAGAGAGTGATGTGTTATGAAAGGAAGAAAAAGTCACTTATTACCACCAGAATGCACAATAACAAAGCTTATCAATTTCTCAGCTGAAATAAAGAATACAGGTGGGTCTTGCTTGTGGCCTGATGAAGGATGCTACTTGTGTCTCATTGTTATGAAAGCTCAGATTTGTTTTCCTGCAGTGACAATGTTCCCTTGATGACCCAGGTGGCAAGCTTATTGATTTTTATGACTAAATGAGTTGCTGCAGCTTATCTGCATAACTAGTCTTCAGGGCTTCCCTGAGTGAAACTGACAGTTCATTTTATTTGGTTTGCATAGTCTTGACCATTGCTGTACACATTTTATAAGCAATGTGAGAAAAGAGTTAATTTTCTGCTGTTTACATTAGTCAGGCAGGGTTTACTCTCCAGGGCCGGGGATGGGCTCCACTGAAGGGGTGGGAGAGTGGGTTGGTATTTCCCTAGCAATAATCTTATGCTTTCTTCGGGTAAGAGCCCTATGGATAAAATGCTTGCCTTCCTGTGTATCTCTACCCAATTTCTCTAAATATTTCTGGCAACTTGCCTTTCATCCTGTTCAACATACAAAAGTTGACAATGAAGCAAAATGGTTGAAAGCTTCAGCTTGATCTGTCCAATTCCCATGGGCAGAGATTAATTTCTGAGAAACTCAGACTAAAGTATAATTTGATGCTCTAACCTAAATTCTAGCATTATGCCATCAGACTAAATGTAATATTTTGATGAAAAACTGTTCATTACACGTATATATTCAAAGATACATTCCAGTACCTTTCATCGTCAAATGGAGGGATTACTTAAAGTAAATTACTGTATCACTGTTATCAATACATAATACATAATATGTAATATCATTGCTATCAAAGTTCCTTTCCCTCATAAAGACACACTTCTTGAAAGACCTGTCTATATCTGCTTTCTCTATGTCTTTCATATGTAATTTATGGCTAAATATGTCTTCAACCTGCCCCTTTCCACAGATATGTGTTTTGTAAGTTCACCAACAACCGCCATGGTATTACATCCAAAAGGTCTTTTTCAGTACGTCTTACTTGAGCTCTCATCAGCATCCAAAATTGGTTCATCTTCCTTGATATGACTCAGAGCCCCTCGGGGTGTGCTTCTCCATGTGTTCTCATCATTCAGTCCCTTCTGCATAGCCCACTACCATGGCTTCAATGACCAGGCCTCTTATTTTTTTCAACTTCTTTTTTCCTGTTGGGAACTTCCACTCAGCATCAGATTTATATCTAATTAAATCCTCAACATCTTGACTTGGATATCACACAGACACTTCAAACTCAGTATCTCAAACCAAACTTATGACATTGCCCACTAAACTCTGGTCCTGGGTCTGTGCTCTCTCTCAGTCAATAGTATGTTCATTCAACCAATCGTACAAAGCTAGAATTATTCTGAAACTTCTTATTCCTTACATCCCACATCCAATTAATCACTAGAAATATATAATTCAACTTTCCAAATATATCTCACACCTATGGTCTTTTTCCTGCCTTTACCACTGTCTTCTTTACCTTTAGCCTCCACTTGGATGGTGTTAATTATTTTCTAACTTGTCTTTCACATTTATTCTGAACTTTCTCCAATTCACTCCACCCTCTGGAGAGTTCCTTTAAAAATCCTTCTTCTGTTTAAAATCACTTCAAATTGTTGGTAGGATAACATTTTTAAAATCATGAACATGTTATTATAGTGCATGCATGACCTCACCCCTGCCCCCCGCCTGGGTCCTCAGCTTTACCTTCTCCCTCTCACCCTTCATTCTCTGCAGTACAGATTCCCTCCTTTCGTTTCTCTCTGTTCTTTAAATAGATGCACCCCTCCTCTCCCAGCTTCAGGGCTCGTGCAAATATTCTTTCTTCTGCCACATTCCAGCCTCATTTAGAGAAACCCCTACTCATCTTTCATATCTGAGCCTAAAAATTCTATCTTCAAAAATCTAACCCTAATTCAGTTCTTCCATAAGCTTTCAAAGTACACTGTACTTCCCCTTCATAATGTTTTTAATACTTTTAACTGGATAATAAATTATGTAATAAGTAGTTTACTATCTGTCCCTGCAATAAAAATGTGAACTTAAAGAGGAAAGAGACCATGGTGGTCTATGTTAGTAGATTCTCAGAACTAGCATGGTATCTGACCTCAGAAAGGGAACTCAGGAAGTATTTTGAATTAATGAGTCACTGACCCTCCAATTCACTTCCTGATAATTTGATTTAGCTTCTACATACAATTTATAAAACAGGGAAAATTAGAAACAGAGTTAGACCAGGAAAAGTTGAAAAATGGAAAAATCTTGGTAGATTATGATCCCATCTTTAGTTAGAACCCACACATGATGGGAAACATACTTAGTATTTTGTAAAAATGAGGAGCCCAGCACCCCCCTCCTACTATTTAAACTGTCAAATAAACCTCACCTTGGCCTCCCGTCTGTTTCTGCCCTTGTACAGGTGAACCCTGATGGTCTAGGTAAGTTTACTTCATACTTTTTACACGGCCTGTTTATCTGAATTCTCTGCTTTGACCTGAGCAGGTAGCTCACTGTCAACTATGGTTATCACTGCTGCAGTCCGTGATAAAATCAGTCCTGTTCCGTCTACCCTTGATCTTTCCTCTTGGTCCATTTTATAAGCTCTCATCTGCCCCACCAGTTCACCATTCATCCCACCAACACATGCACAAATTTAGTTCTCACAAAAGAATAGAAAGTAACTGATACTCCCTGAGTCAGTAAGCATAGAAAAAGCCAAGATGGGGTTTGGGCTTTATCAAGTATCCACATTGTTTTTGTGATAAAAACAGAGTTGAAATCATTAAGTAGGAAGCATGCCTGTTTACTGTGTCTGGCCAATAAAATAAACTTGATTTACTCACTTTATTCTAGACTTAGGTGGCAATCCAAACTGTTTCAACCCAAACTGCTGATAACATTTAAATTTCAGTGTTGCTTGATTGCTAAGCAGAGTTAAGGAGCTGTAAAGCCAATACTGTATATAATGCATGACTTATAGGGAACTCCAGGGTAGAGGGAACAATACTAGATTAGAGTCAGGAGATTAGGATTTCATCAAGGTTCAACACCCCCTACCGCCTCCCGGTCCAATCTGACTTTGGAGAAGTTGCTCAAATTTCCTGTGTCTCAGTTACCTTTGTCTGTAAAATGGAAATAGAAAAATGTATTTCAGTTGATAGCTTTGCGAACTTAATAATGCAGCTAAAGCATTTGGCACATATTAAGTTCTCCATGATTGTTAGTTTAATGTAAATCATACTTTGAATGCCACATTTATCTGACAGTAGTGTATCTACTACTGGAGACATCTGGTAGACCTGACAGAACCTCTTTATATTTACTAGAAAATATGCCAACGTTTGAGTTTTAATCTGGAGAAGACTTTAGCAAAGTAATGTATTCACAAACTGAAATCTATATATCAGTGTATCGTATCTACAGATATACTTATTAACTGTGAATTTTGGTAAGGAAGTAAAATATTATTAAGTTATTTAATACAAGGTTCGGTAAACTTTTTCTGTAAAGGACTAGATAGTAAATATTTTGGGCTTTGCAGACCATGTGGTCTGTGTCTCAGCTACTCAACTCATAGTGCAAAAGCAGCTGTAATAATTCTTAAACCAGTGAGTATGGATATATTTCATTAAAACTTACTATTTTATCACTATACTTAAATTAAAAAAAAAAAAAACTAAGAACACAGGAATTTTAAGTTTACATGTCATGAAATGTTCACTTGTGAAGTTTTTCAACCATTTAAAAATGTTAAAAAAAAAAAAAAATTCCCTAGCTCACAGGCCATGTAAACACAGGTGGCAGGCCTGATTCAACCCACAGGTGCTAAGTTCCCACTGGGTACACTGTATCATTTACTGAATTATGATGTTCATTTTCCATTCACCCTCTGTTCTTCATAAAAGTTCCATAAGCACAAGGTTCTTTGTTTTATTTTCTCATGTATTCCAAATGCCTTGAGCAGTGACTAGTATAAGGTAGATAATTATTTGTTAAATGTTTTTTTCCTTTCCTAAACTATTTATGACAGGAGTTTCTAGCAAAACAAGAGTTTTTACTTGCTCTTTGGCATGTCCTCACAGACACAGAGGATAGAAGATTTCAAAAGGTGAATTTTGACTTAGTGATTGTTACTCCAAAATAATAAAATAATTTAAGCCATGGTGTTAAGAGATGTATATGCTAAAGTTTAATCACTTGTAGGGGTATGTGGTTAGAAAGTATGCATTGATATATATACACACAGAAATATAAACACATATATGTATATGTACATACATGTACATATACACATAACTATTTTGTAAACATATACAAGTTCTATGTTGGTGCTTATACTTTGCAAAGCTAATTTTTATGTGGGTTTACAAATTGTTATACAAATTATTTTTTTGAGTATGATACTTAAACAGATGTTTAACCAGGGCAGTTAAATGGTAATGACACTAATTAATCACAAAGTGAAAACACATTCACCTTAGAAAAATCAACACTATTAAACTCTAAGAGATTAATTGGCTTTATTAAAAAAAAAAAAAACACACTGCAACATAATTATCTTAGGACAATGTCAAATGTCCTGTTGAATCTATGTTTGTACTCAATAAACATAATGTCTAAACCATTTACCATAAATTATAATCTCCACTAATAATGAAAGGGAAAAGAATAATGCTTTCATGCAAAAATGTTTACATAGTAAAATTTCTCATAAAAAAATCCTAAAATTTGTGTAATCTTTAAACTTTTATATTTAAGATTATCTGTCAACTTTTTGGAATGGATGTTTTATAATGTAGATTAAAAATTGGCCATATATAATTTACAGAAAACTTGTTATAGTGTCACTATTTCAAGTACCTTTTGATAGAAAAAGTAGAATATATTCAGCTGTCAGAATTATATAACATCTTTAATAAAATGGGATGTAGACAAAAAATAAGTAGCTTTTAAAATCATTATATGATGGATTTACTGCTATGAGATTTATTTAAATGGTATTAGCCTAAATCATAATTTAGAACTTGCAAATTTATTGTCATAGTTGAATGCTTGAGGAGAAAAATTTAATCCACTTTTAAACTCAAGTTAATTAAAAGTTTTTACATTATTTGCAACAAAAGTGTTACTAACATTTGGCACTCCTTGTGCATCACAACAGTTCTCAATCATAGCCTTTTAGTGTTTCTGTTATCACTGCTAGAAAGCCTAGAAAATTCAGTGCTTGTTTCTCCTCTGAACCGGAAAAAGGCATTCAGCTTAATGGGTTAAATAAAAGGGCCAATTTGCACAATGCTTTGAACATATTTAAATGTAACATCTAGTTCCCCTTCTAGTAGAAATGTCAACATCAAATGAGTGAACAGGGCAAGAATGCTTGAGTCACACCTGGCATAGTGAGTGGCATCTGCATAGTAGGTGATTGATTAAAGGAATACTTGGAGATTAACTATTTTGAGTTTCATATTTTAAATCATAGAATTAAAATGTATCAGCTGTCATCTGTTTCTTCAGATGCTGCCCTCCCCCCATTTCTTGACATTGCTGATAGATTGTCATCTGGCTCCAGTGTGAACATGGTCAGTGCCAACTGTATAATAAAGAAACCCTTCACATTGTTTCTCTAACTTTTATTCATTGGTGCTTATTTTGGCCTAAGCGATATACTACAATACTCTGCAAAAACATCAATTATTAAAGAAAACATGTTTAATCAAGTAATACCTGAATAAATCATTATTGCAACGTGTTCAAATAATATGCTATTATAAGTCGGGAAAGCCCCTCTGTACATGTACATACACACACACCTTATTTCTACATATATAGGAACATAATTTATGGATTGTCTCTTGTCTTTTTTTCCT
The DNA here is from genome assembly GCF_949987535.1 of Balaenoptera acutorostrata. NCBI lineage: Eukaryota > Metazoa > Chordata > Mammalia > Artiodactyla > Balaenopteridae > Balaenoptera > Balaenoptera acutorostrata. The sequence goes on from NC_080081.1 coordinate 17,445,832, forward strand.
CCTTGACTTCATAGCTTAGAAATTGATCCTTGCCAGTATTTATAGTTCTGTACCATTCACTTTAAAGGCTGTAGTTTAGATATATCATAATTTATTCAATTATAACCTTATTTATGGACACTTAATTTGTTTTCCATTTTATAGTATGATACACAATTTTGCAGTGGACATTCCGTGCTTACATTCTGGTAGGAATGTGTGACGATTACTCTAGGATAGATTCCTGGTGAGAAAATCCCATGTCAAAGGGGATGCACATATTAAATTTGAAAATAGGGCTAAATTTTCTTTCAAAATGGCTTTACCTATACAGTCTATGATTGGTGTAAATTTTTGTATCCTCATTTGCAGCAGGTATTATCAGTCTTTCTGTTGATGGTCAAGTATATAAATTAAAATAGCCGTTATTGTTTAAATATATTTCTTAGAATATTGTGAGGTCAAGCACCTGTTCATATATGAACATTTTTATAATTCTTGCTCTGTGAATTGTGTGTTCTTAATCTTAGAACATTTTTTTTTTATTGGTTATCTTTCATTGTTTCAACGGTGATAATCCTAAACCTATTATATTTGTTAAAAATATTTTCTTCTAATTGTCATTTATATCTCCAGTTATATTTTAGCATTAAGGAATACTTAATTTTAGTTTTGTCAAATATGTAAATATTTGCATTATGGCATCTGAGTTTCTTTTTCTTAGTTAGTAAGGTCTTTCTCATCAAATATTATAAGATTATTTTCCACTATCATTTCTTACTCTTTGAACATGTTTAATTTTAGCTTTTGACTTCCTCTGAAATGCATGTGTGAGGCTGTATGGTGTGAAGATGTGTGGTGTAAGGAAGGTGTTTATTTACTTACCAATGAGTAGACAGTACTCAAAACATCATTTATTGAAGACACTTCCTGTTTTAAAATGACAACACTATCAAAGTATTTCTTGATGGAAACTGTTTATTTTTTTCTACTCATGTATATATTACTCTGTTTTTTTCTATTATAGGTTAATGAACTTTTGGGGCACGTAGCAAGGGAGAACTACAATCATTGTACTTTAAAAAAATTTTTTCTTGGTTATTCCTTCACATTTCTTTATCTGTATAAATCATGGAATCAGTTTGTTGTATTTCATTAAAAAAAACATTTTGGGAGGTTGATTGGTATCACAGTGAACATGTAGAAAAATATACATTATATATAGAAAGAAAGGAAAGAGAGAAATTATATATTTATAATGACAAGATCTTAAAGGGTACTCAAGATGTCTACAGAGAAGCTGACACACCTTACAAGATGCCAGTATCCTGCTCACTGGGCTTGAGATGCTACCCTGTACTTACACAGGTGTGGATTGGACTCAGGGAAAATTACTCACAGGCAACTCAAATAAATAAAGCATAATGCTAATATTTTAAACTTATAATGTAAAGGATAATTGAATGAGTTAGGCCCTGATTTCCTCTGCATATCATATTGTCTCAATGTAACAAGCTACAGGGTAACACAGATTATAATCAAAAAGTTGATTGAGCATGAAATAAGAACAAAGGAAATTCATTATTTAATTCAAATATTTAATGATGCAATGGATCCAACTGTTCAATAGAGATTCACAAACCACTTGGTTTGGACAGATAAATGCCCTGTGTCAAGTTGTACTCTCTCATGGACATTCTTGGAGGCCTCTTGACAATATTTGCCTTTTCCACATTCACATTTCTATAATTCCATTGTATAGCAGACCCATTCCTGGAGGACAAAGATTTTCTCATAGGTGTTTTGCATCCATTAAGAAAGTGATAAGCTGTGAGTAACTAAAATTCTGATAAACAGTAGCTTACATGACTCAATGGTGAATGACACCAAGGGGGAAAATCATGGTGCTATCTATCCATATAGGTCCATGGTTCATCCAGCTAATAATCTTACCAGTGTGGAGGTCACAATTCTGCTAAGACTGGAAATATCCACGTTATAGTGTTAGATGTTATTATTTTTATAGCTTTAGTAGATATCCAGTTTACATTATTTCCAGGTTCCTGAGAAGCACTTTATTTATTCTCTTAAGGTCTAGATGTACTTCTATTTCATTTTTCAAATTAGAGTTCTTTAATCAATTAAAAATAACTATCCTATCTCTCATGGTATGAATTTAATTTTTTTTGTACTTGTATGTTTTTCAAATATTTTGCTACATGATATGATGCCCATACACCTCTCCATCCCAGTCATCCTGTTCTGTTTGAACTTTAACTACTTAGTGTGTAACAAGAACATGGTGGCCATGGCTAGACACAATAGTCCTGTTGTTAGCTAGCACGTTCTTAACTTTTAATTTTTTGTATTGTCAGGTGTCCGGCGTAGTATCTTATTACACAATACTTGATCTATATACTTTCTTGTGTACCCATCTTTCACCAACACAAATATATTTTACTCAGAAATGTCCTTTCAATTCTGCTGACTTAATGTTTAAATTTTTGCTATTAGAGTCACAAAGATGAAAAAGTCACAGTCCTTGAATTCACAGCCTAACAGAGGAGCATTACAACTTAGAAATACAACAAATGTCAAAAAGATAGATGGTCCACTATAGGTCCAATCCATTTTCCTTTCACCAGAGCCTCCTCTGAAGGGGTGGGCCTATGTGGTTCTTTCGTCCCCTAAATAATCCCATTATCTTCGCTGGTCACAGCTGAGTGACAGAGGTGGACACCTGTCCCATGCCCCTTGCTTTATGGAAATTCAATTCATTAGTCCAAGCTTACCCAAATAGACTCTCCCTTTCATAAATTTTGAATTGGAAAACTGAGACAATTAGATTCATCTCAGGTAGAAATGAAAGATCTTATAAAACTAAGTCTAGACAAAGTCACTTACAATTCAAAGCTGTGAAGTACAATGAAGCAAAGGAGGAGAGAAAGCTATTCTGCAGAGAAAATTTGAAGAGATTTGAGAAAAGCAGAGTTATCTGCCTCTGAGGTCCCATGAGGTAAAGACAGGGTAACCTTGACTCATGACTCTTCATTTGACCATGGATGAAAAATGTTTGGTGCTTTGGACAAAAAAATGTTGGTTTTTGTCCATTTACACACAGGTAAAATTGTCCATGAGGTGTAAGAAAATTATTTCCATTCTTTTGAATAATAAGTAACAATATCTGAACATAAATTATTTCTCCTTCCATTCCATCTTGCATTTTTTTAGTCACCAATTTTGAACAATTAGAAATTCTCATAACACATTATTTAACTTCTCTATGACTTAATCAGTGCTGTTCCTTCACCTAGACAGCTCTTCCAACTTGTCTGCCTAGTGAATTTCTAACCATCTGTAAATTTCACATAGGGTTTTTCTACCTGAAGCTTTCCCTCACTTGCTCAGTTAAGTCCAACTTCCCCTGTGTTCCTTAGTTTTCTGTTACAGGTTAACAAGATTTATCTCTCTGACTATGGCCTACAAATCTTCTCCACTTTTAAGCATTATGTGATTAGATTGGAGATACCAAAATAATCCAGTGTAATCTTCCCATCTCAAGGTCCTTAATCACATCTGCAAAATCTCTTTGCCATACAAAGTAACATATTCACAGTTTCCAAGAATTAGGATGTGGACATCTTTAGAGACCACTCTTCAGTCTACCACAACACCTAAAGCAAAAAGGCATCCACTACAGAAATACCATTGGGTGTGTACAGTTGACCCTTGAATAACCTGGGTTTGAACTGTGTGGGTGCACTTACACGTAGATGTTTTTCAATAATAAATACTACAGTACTACCAATGTCATCCACCATTGGAATAATCCATGGATGTGGAACCTTGGTTACAGAAGAACTTAGTATAGTAAAGGCCAACTATAAATTATATGTGAGTTTTCAATTGTGCAGAGGCTTGGGGCCCCTCACCCACACATTGTTGAAGGGTCAACTGTAATTATTGATTTGCAATCTATCTCTCCATGAAAGTGCACTCTTGCACATCAGGCTTGTTTTTTCCACTCACCATATTTAACACACTGCCTAATAGAAAATACAAAGTAGCTCACTAAATATTTGATGAACACACTTATGAGTTAACAAATACATATTTAAAACTATATAGTATTGTTGAAACAAGAGACTATGAAAAATCAAAGAAGTAGTGAATGTTTATTTTAGATAAGTGTTTACTTATAGAGATCTAGACTATTTAAATACAAGGTTTTGTTTTATACAAGATTTTGGTTACTTATTTTGTATTTGTTTAAAATGAGCAAAATAAAGTATGCTAGATTTTTCAGTACCTTTGGGATATTTTCACATTGTAAATAACTTTATAAAATTAGGAGATAAATTCTCTATTTGTTATATGGATCTTCTGATCACATGGACAATTATTTTTAATGTTTTTTTTTTTAATCATTGAAATTGAAGTAATGTTGGGGTTTTTTGGTAGTTGTTTATGTTTTACTGTTGTGTGGTACAATAGCTATTAAATATTTAAATTAGGTCACTAATTGCCAACATCTGTGGTCATTATGCATAAGGAACTAATATTCTTTCAGAAGTTAGCCAGAAGTGTAGATAGGCTACAATTTTTATTTTCAAATGTGACAAGTAAATTAGTACAAGTAAAATTCCTTCACTATTTTGTAAAGATCTTTTTAGAGTTTGGTCATATGGCTTAGTAACAGAAACACCATAGATAGTTTTAAGATGAATTTGTTTTTTTAGCAATTTAAATGATAATTAAATTCACGCCTAATATATGTTTCTCTGAAAAGTCATTTGCAGGACAGAATCAAAAACTGAAGGATGTTCTAGTTTATTTAGCCTAGTCTGTTTAATTTTACATTGCAGGAAATGAAGACCTGTAGAATCAAATGAAATGTTCAACTTTACAATGCCTAACACAGAGGAGAAGCATCTGTGCCTTTGCTCAATAGATTAGGACAGTTCAAGATGTAAAGAAACATTTTTATATCTCAAGGTGTTCATAAAGTAAGCATATTTCTAATTTATTCTCTGTGTCAAAATTCTGAGTAGAATTTAAATAAAGGAATTTATAAAAATAAAACTTTGAACATATTCTTCAACTTGATATGGTGTTCCTTAATACTTTGGTTTTCAATATAGGTAACAGTGTTAATATTCAAGACAATAGTTTATTAAATTAATTACAAGCATCATCAAGTGCTTTGTTAATATATGTTACTTTTGGACCTTCTCTTATAGACCAATATTTTACCTCCATAAAGTTGATTGAAGTTATTTTTTCCAATACACTTCTATTGTTTTTCAATATTTATCATCTTTCTCTTATTCATTATGGATTTTTCTTTAAATTTATTATACAATAAAATCAGACTGATCACACACTAATTACCTAGATTTTCTTTAGGTCTTAATATTCTATCAAATTTCTATTTATTGTATTACTTCATAAGTCTTCAAAAGAATTTTTTGTTAACCTACATTTTCCTAGTGCAGGGCAATGCTATGTACCAGTTTGCATAACGATACATTATTTAATTTCTGTAAGCAGTAGTAGAAAAAAAAAGTTAATTTGAAGCATAGGTCTCAATAAGTAGTACCAAGAGAATAAGCTCAGTAATTTTTTATTACAAACTTGGACTTAGTATTTTTAAAAAAGAATAAATAATGTCTATATTTGAAATAATGGCTTCTTAATTTAATGAAGGAGTAGGTGGTTTAAAATCTCAAATATAAATTTCCATTAAAAAATAGGGATTAGTTTGTAAAGATTACCAATAGATCATTTTATCAATCAGTGGTTAAAAACAACTTTTTTTTTCCTTTAAAGGTGCATAGAACACTTAGAGAATTAAACCACAAAAACATTGTTTTTAGATAGACCTTCCTTTTTTCCCACACATAATTCAGACTGTGTATCCTTGGAAATAAATTTCCTGCCTCTTCACATTAGCCTAGAAACCAGTGAAAGAAATCTTGATCAATTCAATTTTTCACATTCTCCAATTTAAAGTGAATCAATAAAGAGCTAATTTCTTAGTATTAAACTCATAGAAAAAATTTAATTCAGTTATCATTGAATATTTACAAATAAACTAAAATTTTGTCTTCTGGAGAATTTCAAGATGTTAATTTTGAGCTTCACATTCATCATTCAAATCATGATTAGAAAAATCATTAGTGAAGGTTAATACTAGTCACATTTTAAAATCTGTAAAAAGGTGAATATTACAATAGACAACAAATTGCCCTTAATCTCCAGTAACTGAGAATTTGTTATATGTTCCTTTTTTTAACTTTTTAAAATTGAAGCATAGTTGATTTACAATGTTGGGTTAGTTTCAAGTGTACAGCAAAGTGATTCAGTTATATATATACATATATACATTCTTTTTCAGATTCTTTCCCCTTATAGGTTGTTACAAAATATTGAGTATAGTTCCCTGTGCTATACAGTAGGCCCTTGTTGGTTATCTATTTTATATATAGTATATACTTTCCTTCTTCAAGGACACTTATCAGAAGATAGTAGGGCAAACTTTCCTTTTCCAATGCATGGTTGAATGTTAGATTCAATTATTTATCACACAGAGTACTTTGTATTTTGTATGACAATTTGTTAAGACTTACTGAGATCTTTGTCTTTAAGTGTATGAGATAGGAAAACACACCTGACTGGGGAAAATACGATTTTGGTTTACTGATACATTTTAGAGTAAACATCTGATCTGAGTTTAACCTATACACTTGTACACTGATGTTGTGAAGGGGTCCTCATGTGTTGGATTTTCCATCAGAATGGTCTATGAATGAGTCCACAATGTAGCAGACCACATGGCTCATAGTAGATACACCACAAAAGTTCATGAACTATGAGTCCCTCAGTGACTTGGTTTTCTTAATTATAAAACAATCTCCAAATTCATCCTATCTCCAAATTATTATAGTGGTAGAATAAGATGCTTCATTGCTTTAATAGATATAAAGAGCATTAAAACAGTGAGTTCAGGGGAATGAATGAGTTAGTAACGACTGAATGAGTTACTGTCTTGAAACGCATAAAAGTAATGATACCCAGAGTCAGTGCTTCACAACAAAAATAGCAATGAATAAAACAAAAGTTAAACTGGAGGTGCCCCTCTCTTGGTTGCTTTGATTATAATGACCCTCTTCATCTTAATTATATATATGAAAAAAGATATATTCATGTTAAATAAAATGTAATTATTGGTAGAAAAATTCACACTCCAGGTAGTTCTCACTTGGGAAATGTGTGGTGGATTTGAACGGTATCAGTGCCGCACACAAAGGATGAAGGGTAGGTTAAACAGATGTAATGAACTGGGTACTCAAAAATTCCCTGAATTAAGAGACCTGGTGTAGTCCTTAATCATAGTCATTGCAAATCTGTCTATCACATATCTGTTTTGTGTAGATTCACTTTATTTCCACCTGTTCTGACACTTGGAAGGATACCCTAGGAGGGACAGCAAAGATGGATCAACTCTAAAAACATCAGAGGCAGTCAATCTTCATCTCTGTAATTTTCAATTAAATGTGAGATCACAGAGGACATGTAAATGCAGATATTTTTTCAAAGGTTGAATATATTGGAAAATACTTGAAAGAGAGATGAGAGTCTAGAGATTTTAATTTTATAGCTACTTTATTTATTTATTTATTTATTTTTGGCTGTGTTGGGTCTTCGGTTCGTGCGAGGGCTTTCTCTAGTTGCGGCAAGTGGGGGCCACTCTTCATCGCGGTGTGGGGACCGCTCTTCATCGCGGTGCGCGGGCCTTTCACTATTGCGGCCCCTCCCGTTGCGGGGCACAGGCTCCAGACGCGCAGGCTCAGTAGTTGTGGCTCACGGGCCCAGCTGCTCCGTGGCATGTGGGATCTTCCCAGACCAGGGCTCGAACCCGTGTCCCCTGCATTAGCAGGCAGATTCTCAACCACTGCGCCACCAGGGAAGCCCCGAGAGTCTAGAGATTTTAAACACTGGTTTCATATTGCTAATTTTCATATCCCTAATCAGTTGTCATAAATAAAATATCATGTCAGTATTAGGAACTTCAAATATTTACACAAGGACAAGGTAGCCTTGAAAATAGTTCACTCTTTCTTACTTAAATGTCATTTGTCTGACTTTGCAGACCTAGTGTTCATGACAGAAAAAGAATTTTGAAAATTTTGAATATTAAAAAGGGATTCTATATTTACATGTAAATGTATATTTAAAGTAAACTGTCTTTGATGGACTTAAAATTACTACCTAAATAAGCAGTTTAAGATGATCATACTTGGGGAAAACATATTTATCCCATTAAGTATCTTCTTTGGAATCATCTTGGGGAAATGTTGGCTTAGTGAAAAGAACCCTGGGGTCTGTCAGAAGATTGGCTTCAAGTTCTTGTTCCCCTATGGTGGGACGTTGGGAAAGACATTGAGTTTGGGCCTCAGTTTCTTTCTTCCAATTAGGAATAATAAAGTCACCTGTTTCCTAGATTCTGTGAATGATTAGCTATTCATCGAGTACATATTTGTTCAAGGTCTTAACTTCTTACTAGAATAATAAAAATAACAATTTAATGAATAAATAAAGGAAATATTAAGCACCTACTATTTGCCAGGATTTATGCTAGATGCAAAAGGATACCGGGTTACATTATTTTGCTTTTGTTTAATTTTATTTATGAAAACAAGCTCAAGCTTTGAATCAATGGGCAATTTGTCCCTAAATTTTCTTCCTTCATTCATTTGTTCAAGAAATTATAATTGAGTAGCTCCCATGTGTTTGGCACTATTTCTAGCGTCTGGTGACACAAGGGTCAACAAGACTAACAGTACTTTGACTTTCAGGCATCCGCTTACCTTCTACTTTTTAAAATTAATACTAAAACAATCAGAAAATAATGTGAATCAGAAGGTAACAAAAGTAAGATGACTAATACAGAAGAAAAAGGGGGAAAGTTAGCTATTCTGAAAACATATTTTCTTAACTCTCTTCTTAGTAATTTCATATAATTAAAATCACTTGCATTTCAAATATAAAGCAATATATGGATTATTATGAATATTGGGTGATTTAATAACAGTTAAGTGAATAAAAGTCTATTTGGAAAAAATGATATGGAATATAACACTGCTAACTAATTTGTTTTCTAAAAATAAAATATTTTTAAAGAGGGTGGTAGATTTCTTTTCAATAGAATAAGTTACTAATATGCTTATTTGTTTCTTTTGCAGAAATCATTAGCTCCATGAATGATCTTATCATTTAACAACAACAACAAAAATGTGAAATCAGTAATACTGAGAATGTTTACAATTTCTCAATTAACATCTGGATTATACCCTTGCAGTTCATTGACAGGAATCTACATCCTCTCTTCTACTCCCTCATTAAAAAGACACAAATATTGCATAGTCACAAAACAATATCTTTAGAATGTTTCAAATTGCTAGTCTGCTTCCAGTTGCTTTTTATAGTACTTAATGCAGTTAGGAAAACTATGTATTTCTAAGTTGCTATAAGCTAGGTTATTTAGCCCTTAAATCCTTAGACCTCAACTATTGACATTTCAGCAGTTCAGTAAAATTTTTTAGCATCCTGCTTAAAACTTCACAAACTGTCATAGAATAGAAATACATTAGACAAAATTGAGTGTGTGAATATAGCACAGATGTCCTATACTGAAGTAGGGATTTTGAGTTGTAGCTACAGATGTCTCTTGATCTGAATATAGTCAACTACGATTTGACATAAGGAACATTCTTAGGTAATCATAAGGGAGATTTGAGAGGAAGGATGATTCCATTCACCTAGAGAAGAGCAAACAGAGATATGCTGCTGGACCAATGGAAAGAAATCTTAAAACCTGAGTTTAAAGTTGGGTGGAAAAGAAGCATGAAGAGATGAGGAGAGCCTCTGTACACCCTATGAATCTTCTGTGACATGAGTAAGACACTCCAAATGAGCACCATTAACTCAAGGAGGGGGTTTCTAATTGACTTTGAAATCCTTAGATATTTGTCAAGAGCTGACAACTGACTTTCAAGAAGAGCTTTTTTGCTTCCGCTTTGATTCAATTCACTTAAGGACAACAAGAAAAGAAGCTACACCCTTAACCAAATAAAAAATACAAAAGCAAACACAGACAAAAGCATTATGCTTCAATATTCTTGGAAATGATACTGATGATCTCAAAGTACAAAGGTCAAGATCATAGAGAAAAATAACATATTACTATTATGCTGTAGAAAATTAATGTGGCCCCCAAATATCACAGAAACCCATAAACTCTGAATCTGAAAAATACTTAGACTCACATATTAATTGCTGTGCTGAAAAGGAAGTTTTATGTAACTGCCTATTTTCAGGTTTGTTATTGTCATTAGTAAGCCACCCAAATCAAGTACAGACATGATATTTACTATAGTTCTTTTGCTTCAACTCTTTGTTGTTTATAAAGTGATGGATGAAGTTAATATTGAAGAGGCTGACTACAAAAGGAGATAGTATTATCTAATCCTAGTTAGTTCAAATTCTGGTTCAAGTCCTACCTGGTTGAATAATTAAGCTCACCCACTTTCTTCTCACTAAACATATCACCCAGAGGAATACAGGCTTTCCAAGAAACAGGGATCAACCGTTCAATTGATTTCAAAAGGGAGCCTTCTGATGGCTTAGTGAAAACAATATCATAGGGTTAAGAACTCTTCCCTTTAGCAAACAGGGAGCTTTCAGACAATTATTCCTGGGAACCTAGGCAGCCTGCCACAGGAAACTTAGCAAGATGTTATCTTAAGCCATTTACCTCATGATAAATGAGGAGAGTATGCAATGAAAGCACGAGAGCAAGAGCTCTGTGCTCTTTATACAGAAAGATGTTAACGGCTTCTTCATGCACATGCTCTCTGACTGAATTTATGCTCAGGTAATTAAAGGCAAAATGTTGGGATCTTAAGTAAAATTCACCATAATGATTTTTACTCTTAAGTCTTTTGAATTTCTGTAAGAATACTATAATGAAATGACTTTTAGAAACCTTGCAAATATGGATTATATACAATGTTTTCTTGTGCATTCTCATATTCTTGACTTTCTCTTTAGAATTTTAATTTTACTATTTATTCAATAGCTGAGTAAAGTTTTTTCAAGACACCAGAATAATGTCTATAAATTGAATACATGGCTTTAAACTTTTCTATTTTTATGAATTTCATATGTTTACATGATTTATTAAATAATTTTTAAAAAAAGATGTCATTTTTTATATTCCTGGATAAAAGTTCACACTGGTTGAATTGAAGTATATTAGTCAGTAAAAGGAAGTCCAAACACAATCTGATGCTTTGATCTCTAATAATGTGTAGTCATTTTTATTAACTCTTTATCATTTATTTAATGTATAACTACACAGAACATGTCATAATTCTATGTACTTAGAGGATATAAAGACTTCCATCATATCCTCAAGGAGCTTACAGTATTGTAGAGAAGACCAAGTTATGTAATATTTTTCCTTCAATTTTCTCAAAAGAATAATTCTTCAGAAGGTTAGGCAAAAGCAATTAGAAAACAAAACAAATAGTAGGAAGTATGTCAATTATTGGCTAATCGAAGAGTCTACTGTGCAAGTCTCTCACTGAAAGTTCCATGTTGGGAACAGAAATACTTCATGATTTTACATTATTTTAATCCACAAATCATTATTGTAAGGGAATTTTGAAATCAAGAACCTCTGTCTGCCCCTGAATATGTCTAAGATTTCTCCATGTCCTAGGGGAAAAAAGCCAGTCACCTTATGTCCCATCCTAAGAGCCAAAAGCCTCACTTTAAAAAAAAAAAAAAAACATATAAGAGAGTTCAGGTAATATTTTATTTGTCAAGCATTTATAGGCCTGAAATGGAGAAAGGAAACATGATTTAGGCATAATCTTGTTTTGAAAAATTTCTTAATTAACCAAATGATCTAAAAAAACATTCCTGAACTCTTACTAGCAGAATAAAAAATGACTAATAGAAAACAAAATGAAAACCGTGGTAGGAAATATGTAATTGAGTGCTTTGTAAAGTTTAAGAGAGGAAAGAGAACTTCGCATTGCAGGGAAAAGCAAAGGTTCATAGCACTTGTTAGATCTTTAAAAACACTAAAACTTGGGCATATGGAAACAAGAAAGGGGAGTTCCAGGACAATGAAAGAGCAAAAGAATAGAGTTCAGAAAGAAAACAGATTTGCACAGTATGCCATGATTAGTGTTAGATGGCATGAATTTATACAAATCATGGGATATAAGGTTGTCGGGTTAGTAGCTAAATCATTAATGCTATACATATATAAGAAAGAGATTATTCTTTTTATTGTTATTCTTTTTTGTGCTTGTTATTTAATACTCCTAAATGAAAGGAGAGGGCTTTTTAAGCCATAGATGTTTCTAAACACACATTGGAACTTAAACTTTTTTTTTTAATCAAATACATCTTGAAGATGTGACATAAATCGTAAACAGCGTGAATGTCAATTTATCTAATTTGAGTTCAAAATCTCATCGAAAATGCTAAGAAGATACTTTTAGCACCTAATCTCCCACTCCCTTCCTTTTTTAAAAATGGACTTTGTATAATAGTAGGAGGCAATTCATGAAGAAATAGTAGTAAGCTACAGCATATCCCACAGGCCAGGATCAACTGCAAATTTGATTTTTTTCTAAACTCAACCAATACCTGACCACAAACTGAATTTTGAAAGCCTAGAATCAGTCAGCCACAAATAATTCTGCATTGTCTATTAAAGGTAAGCTGCTGTGTTAGATGCCCTTGGGGGAAAAAGAATGCGAAATTATTACTGCACTGAAATAACTTAATTTCCTTTTGAAGAGATGAGACAGAGGCACACAAAGTCAAATAACAATGAATGATAATGCATACTTAGGTAAATACATAATAGATGTGGAAGACAGATAATTCTGACGGGGCAGTACTTTTTATTCTGGGGCACCCACATACCCTAGGTCACTGTGGGTAATAACTTGCTTGTGATGAAAGTATTTTCAGTATTGCAAAAGGCCTAATGGAAAGGGCATACATTGCCTAGACTCACATAAACTCAAAGTGACGATGCTGTTTTTAAAAAATAGGCTACTGCTACTGGGTTCCAATTTGTGTGTGTTGGAGGGTGGAGTGCCTGGGGGGTTTTGAGAAGAGTAAAGGAAGAAGCAATCAAGATTCAACTAGAGGAATGGCCTGGAAAGAGTATATTGTGTAAAATGACGCCCAAGGTCTCTTCCAGACTTAATTTCTATCATGGGACTAACAGAGTATAATCCACACGAAGTCACAGAGTCATAACATTGACTGCTCTCCAGTTGCACTTAACAAGGGTTTCTACTAATACCCTCATCATGATTTCCATTTTAATTATTTTAAGGGTCTTTGTTTTATCTTCTTAGACTGATTTTTTCAAGTAGGCTCTCTTTATTCATCTCTATAACCCAGCCCCCAGCATAACACTTGACATTCATATATTATATATACATACATTTACACACATGTATTATATATATACAAACATATAACTATCCATATATACATATATATATACACATATATAAAACAATAAATGTTTATGGAAGAAATAAATAGAAACCTAGAACCAAATCATGGAGAACACCGAATGTGAATTGGCAGGATCTAATCTGTAGAGAGGTTTTTGTGTGGAGGTTTGGCTTGACCAGAACTTTAGTGTAGGACGGCAAATCTCGTAGTACCATGAAACACAGATTGGAGAAGGGCATAAAGAAAGGGAGAAGGAAGTTAGGGGTTGTTGAAAGAGTACAGGAGGGGAGTGAGGAGGACCTGGGTTAGGATAGAGATAAGGGGAAGAGAAAGAGAGAGATTTTAGCAGTAGAATAAACTGGATTTAGTAATTATGCGGCTATGGCCAAGAAGCAAAAGACCTCAAGCTCTTGCGCTTGTGGGTCTGCAACTGTGATAGACCATCAACAGGAACAGGAAGAAGCATTTGTATTAGATGAAATGATAATTTTAGTTTTGGACATAAGGAGTTTAAGGAATACTTGATTTATTTCGGTGGGAAAATTTAGCAGATAGTTGACCATTCCAGAGCAATGATACTGGAGTAAAAATTATAGCTGTAATAATGTACATTATTCTAAACATTTGAGGGAAAGGGAGGAAGTCTGGGAGAAAAAGAAGTAATAAACAAATATTCAAAATTTCATTGTGTTATTGTTGTTTAAAACAAATCGAGTGGAATTATTTCAGAAAATAAATCATTCCTAGGTTGTAACTTGTTATAATTTGTTCATCAGACCACCTTTTAGGGCTCTGAAGGAAAACTTGGCATACCAAAATACGGTGGTAATCTAAAATTCATTATCAGGACACAGTTTACATTTTGGGATCTCCCACCCTTCTGCCCTCAGCTTTATGCTCCATTCTGAACAGCTAGGGTCGATGGTAATTATACAAACATATAAAATATGTCTAAGATAGTACACCATATTTTTATCAGATATCTATTATGGTGCCTTACATAAACTGCAGAATAAAAAGATAATAACTTTCATACTTGTCTAAGATATATATGCTTTGTAAATAAGTTCATTTGTATAATATTTTTTTAGATTCCACATATAAGTGATATTATATGATATCACAGAAACAGACTCACAGACTTCGAAAACAAACTTATGCTTACCAAAGGGGAAAGGTTGGGGGGAGGGATAAATTAGGAGTTTGGGATTAACATATACACACTACTATATATTAAATAGATAATCAACAAGGACCTACCATATAGCACAGGGAACTCTACTAAATATTCTGTAATAACCTATATGGGAAAAGAATCTGAAAAAAAAAATGGATATACGTATATGTATAGCTGAATCACTTTGCTGTACACCTGAAACTAACACAACATTGTAAATCAACTATACTCCAATATAAAATAAAAATTAAATTTAAAAATAAAAATATATATGCATACATTGTGAATGAGAGAAATTTTTTGAGGTCTCAATTATAACAACATGGAGTAATAACTTCCAGTTTCAGCCCCAATATATAAGAACTTATAAGCCGTCACTCCTGTTCTTACAAGACAAAAAAATCTGAATAAACAGAAAATCAGTGACTTCTCTTGGTTCCATCAGAGAACTGAGTTTGTGGGGAAATCCCCTCCCCACACTCGAAACTGGGAGCAATAGGCAAGTCCACAGAGTCGCAACTGACATCTTCAACTGGAGCAGAAGTTGCTGGAACCAGAAAATTATAGAAGCACTTATAAAGTAATTTTAACAAATTGCTGAAGTTGAGTGCAGGATAGCATGACAGCGGGAAACTCCTGGGGTCAAATCTTAGGTGGCACCCACTCTTTTGTGAGTTTCACCATCAGGAAGACCACCCAATTCTCACAATAAAGATCCAACAAATCTCCCCTTTTGGCACTAACAGAAGGAGGCGAAGAATAATCATTATGAAATATGCCCAGAGCACTCTCCATAAAAAGGGCCTACTCTCCAGGGGAAAAGACTTTACCAGAGTCTTAGCTCAGCAGAGAGAAAGACATTGCTCCCACCAGATAATGCTATAGCCTTCCTGCTTTGCCAAAGTGAGGGAGCTCTGTAAAGGCCACCTGAAGATCACAGTTCAGAGACACAGGCCCACGGAAAGACTGAGATCCAGTTATAAGACCACAGGATGCTTAGCCTCCCTCAGACCTTGCCTCTACGATAGGACTCCAGTATTTACAGTGAATTACAGCTGAGAGGGGTGCAAGGCAGAGACTGTCTACTAGACAAGTCCAAAATTGAGAAGGGAGACAAAAACAATAACCCTAGATCAATTTCTCCAGTCTGCCAACCTGCCCTATAGATTTTGGAATTGTCAGCCCCCAAAATTGTATGAGACAGTTCCTTAAAATCTATAAATCAATCTCTCTTTCTGTCCCTCTTTCTCTTCTGTGTATACACACACACACACACATATATATATATATATACACACATACACACACACATATACATACACACACACATATATATACACACACACGTGAGTGTATAAATATGTATATATATATATATATATATATATATATATATATATATATACATACATACATACATATATGTATCTCTCTCTCCAGCTGTGCTTTTTTTTTCTGGAGAATCTTGATGAATACACTAGGGACAGAGTATGAATGGTTCTTTCTCTTTAGTTCTATCACAGTAACTCTTCCTGAGTTTTGCTTTAGCATCTAACATCGGTTTTATATAATTGCATACATCCTTAAGTGGATAACACACGTAATTCTTTCCTCTTATGCAATCATTAGGGTAGGTCAGGTAAAACTATTTACAGTCTCTTTGCCTCCAAAATTCATCCCCTCCTGCCATCATGATGCAGCTTAACTTGAGGAATCTGACCTACATCTTGTTAGTCATGATCTTCCAGAAAGTCATAATCAACATGCTTTGGCTTCTATATGACTGCCTAAAGGATTTGGTAGTGGCCTCTTAAAATAAGGAAGCCAGAAGAAGATTGACCAGTATTAGTAGTGAAAGTCTTTATAAAAAGTCATGAATAAAAACAGTATCAGATATTAAGGTAAAAAATTAGAATATATATTATTCATGTAAAGAGTAGTAATACAGAAGATGGATATCATAATTCCAGTAGCAAATGAATGGATCTATACTGTAATATTTCAACTACAAAATAGAACCTTTGGAATATTCTGTCATACTTGAAGATCATAAAGTATATGAAGTCCTAAATAATCATATAAAGCAATCAATAATATATACAAAATCTTATTCTGCATCTAAGATTCCAAGCAAATGAAATACACAAAGCTGTGTTTCCTTTAAATGAAAAATTTTAAATTATCTGGCATTTTAAACAAATTACTGTGAGAAATTCATTACTGTAGCTTATTATTCACAATAGAATAATTTGTGTTCACAGTTGGCTGTATCTTAATGGAAAATCATATCTCATTTCTGGTAAAAATTCAAAACTAGTAGAATTGTGATACAGCCATTGTACCTGCAAAATTAATGTTTACCGTTGCAAAAACAGCAACTAAAAATATGGATTGGAGAATTAAAGACATTAATGTAAAACATGATTTGTTCTCTGTGCTTAATAAATACATCAAGAGTTCTATTAATGAGGAGACCTTTCTGAATGAAATCTGTGACGCCTCTCAACCAATAGAAGTAGGCCACTAACCTTGCTTATAGAGAGTAAATAAAAAAGCCAGAAAAGTACACCAGAGAAAGTGAACGTTAATTTCTTATATGATTTCATAATTATGTCTCTATAGTTTGAAGCAAAATTACAACCTAAATCCAATTCTAACACTGATTAATAAATAAAATTAATCTATACATTGATAATGTGACTAGTTGAGCCAAAGCCCTGCATATTTGCCAGGATTTTTCTAAAAATCAATATCACTAATACACTAAATTTAAAATGAAAATGAAAACTTCCTTGGTGAAAATACATATATATATTTGATGAAACATATTTAGCTTCTGAAAAATTGCCTCTCTCTTCTCGTTGGCCATACACACACACATGAAAGACAAAAGTGTGCATAAAATGTCAATGAGGATAAGAGAAACATACTGATGTACACAGAGAGCCACAGAGCCAGAAGAAAAAAATCTAAGTCAACATCCTGAGTAGGACCATGAATATAAATGTCTGTGGGCACCTGGCGTAGACAGATAAAGTGTGCCAGGTGTGTGATTCTCTTGACCACAAGCCCATAAAAGGCAGCTGCTCCTTCTTTACTCCAGCTGATTATGTCATGCAAAAATATGGGACACACAGACGTTTCCATCATCATCCGGTTGGCTTATTGTTTATCTTTGTAGAGATCAGCTTACATTTTTTCTCAAAAATCCCTGAGTGGATCAATACCCTGCAGACTAAACAAAATAAGTCTGCAAACTGCATTTTTTCATAGGCTGACAGTTTGCCACATCTAATCCAGACCATTCAGGGGCTCATATAACTTGCTTTCCTAATATAAATCTCCTGGGACTAATACTAGTTATAAGATCTTCACTAGGTATTTTAAGGTCTAATATAAAATAATCTTTCTTCAGTTTATACCAATTTCATCCTGCCTTCAGAAAAAACTGTTATATTTGACTTTTTTTTGATATTGGGTTCACACTGTAGATTATTATTTTTTAACTCTCCTTCATGACCACATGCAACATTTAACCAAGTCCCCCAAATACAAAATTCTAATCAAGTTGTAATATGGTGATAAGATTATTGTTTGGTTCCTATCTTTAATAACATTACCATAAAGCCAGTTTTATCTGATGAAGTAGTAAGAATTAGTAGTAAATTTTCTAGATCACAGCATTTTACCCATTTAGCAACCAACTTGTTGGATTTCATACTTTTCAGTATGCTGTCTTAAATGTATTGTCTCCATAAACAGTAAAATTTTCATTTCACTTTTATTGTAAAATTTGGAGTCATCACGATGACTATAGTCATATCAATGTTTTATTATATTCATGCATTAATAGCCTCAGAGAATGAATATAAAAACAAATAGTATAATCTAAGGTCCCAAACTGATTTGGTCTTTGAGGTCATGTGTAGGTTAATTAGGATCTTCTGTTCTCAACCAGTAGTTAGCAGTGTGGTTAAAATGCAGAACTCCCCACCTGACCACTCTGTTCTCATTTTGTTTTGTGTTACAGATTTTCTATGATTTGAGACTATGGGTGCTATGCTTATTAGAGAAACACATGAATTAGAGTTGGGGGATTTTAGAAGAGAGTTAGAATGGTTCTCATAGGAGCCCTTGTTTCCAGAATACATGGTGCAGTTTGAAGAAAACCACCCAAGTTGTTTTGTTTGAACTGGTGCCTTGCTTCCCTCTCTCCAGCAGGCTAACTGAAACACATGGAGGAATTACGCCCTAGTGCCAAGAGGCTGCGTTTTGGAGAGAGTTGTTTGTGATCCAACCTTCAGTACATGTCTGACCTTAGGTAAATCATGTCATCTGAGTCTCAGTTTTGTGGGCTGCAAAGAAAGGTAACATTCTTGCTTTATAAAACTAAGACTCTTGTGCAGTATCAACATGGTCATGTATTTGAAGTAACCAGCACAGTCCCGGCACTTAGCTGCCCTAAAGTAAATATTGGTTTTATTTGCCAGTATTTACTAACCTTGTATATTATGAACATGATGAGAAAGTGAGAAGCAGTGCCTGACTTCTTTCTGTTGCTCACAGATAGACTGTGACATTTTCCTCTTGAAATAAAGAATTTCACAGAACTTCAACATCAGACAAGGTCACTCTGTGACAGCGATGGATCAAGACAAAAAGCAAGACTCCTCCACAATCATTTCTGAACACAGAGCATAATTTCCAAATCAACCAAATTTACCAAACATCTCCCTGTCCTGGTATATAGAACCACTACTTCTTTACCAATTACAGCTGAGTCTCACTGTAGTCCTTCCCCGTTCTCCATAGGGTTTACCAAAATACCCAGCCATAAAACTACTTCTGCTTCCTGACAGTACCCAATTCAGAGCAAAGAGCTCTAAACCTTCTCTTAGGTAACCTAAAGTGAGCCCCAATCTTCAACATCCTCTTATTGAGATGGCCTGTGGTTCCCCAAGGTGTGTGTTCTTTCTCACTACAATGAACAATACATCCGACTTGTTCAATCACAGGTGTATTCCTGATAGTCTTTGGCTGGAGAGAATTCACCAAGGAATACCAGGCAAGTTCCAAAATGGGGCAACCATTTGCCAGAGATGACATTTATAACCATGCTGTCCTAGCCACCATATGGGCCAAAATTCCTTCAGAGATGGTGTGTTATTCAAGTTAAATATCAAACTTACTTAACAGAGGTTATACAAGTTACTAGCAAGATTATTTTTCTTTAGTCGAAATATTAGAAGTAGGAAATTCATCTCCATCCCCTTATACACTCATAAATGTGTTGAAGATCAAAATATTTGACTCCCTTTTATATTTTTCACTAACTGAAGAAAAGTATTAATAAAATAGATTGAAGTCAATTACTTTAAACTTCTAAATTGGGAATTTTACAGTAAAAAAAGTTCAGGAGGAGTTTTAAATTCATATTAACATTATATTTTAAAGTCTAGCTTAGGAAAGGAAACTATTTAAGAGGGAAAGTGTATATAACTTTAATTTTGATTTCAGTAATATTTGACACACTACAATCTTCAATAGATCTATAGCAGCAGCACAACATGAATTATGAAATAAGGCTGTACTGGGCAAACAATTTATTCCAATCAGTGAAATAGTAATAATGCCTGACATCAATTGCACACTGATCACCAGCTAGGCGCTATTCTACATGCCTCACACCTGTCATCTGAATTAATCTTCAAAATCACCATTTGAACTGGAAGTTAAAACTATCTCCACTTTACTGGTTAGGATACCAGGGCTTCGATAGGATAAGAAACTTGTTGGAAATTACATAGTTTGTTGATACAGTTGAAATTCAAACCCATAGAATCCAATTCCAGAAGTCACATGCTGAACCTTTAAGAATCACTTCCAAACTGCCCAAGGGTTCAGATTTCTCCTACGAGCATCACACATATCCACACATAATGAACCCTGTATGTAATAATCGGACTTTAAAACTTCAGAAAAACATCTGTAGTGAAGCAACTCTAAAACACCTCCAGAAATCAGGAAGTAATTCTTTGTGAAGTCTGAGGACTCAAGGGCTGGTGTCCTCGCTTCTGCACCGTTGACTTGAATCTCACTAAAGATGTTTGCAATCAAAATAATAAGTCATGCAGCACACTGTCAATAAAAGATCACGGGAAGGAGATGTCAGGACACATGAGTTCTCATCCTGACTCCATTAAAGGCCTCTGTCAAGTAACGCCCACCTTTTCAGAGGTGAACAAACTGGAGGTTAAATTCCGAAAGAGTTAGCAAAATATTTAAGCTCAAATTTGGAGCTAGGCATCAGTGTAATGCCCAACTCTGAAAATTTATTTTCAATAATTATGTCACTACAGTGGAGAGTATTTTTTTTTTTTATAATACAGTAAGTTCTGGAACAGGACAATGAATTAAAAGTTAAAAAAATAAATTGACTAAAGAATAATACTTATTTTAAACATGTGGACTCAACACCACTTAAAGAGTGGGCCATGTTTATATTTGGGAATGGCTATTTGTTACTACAATATGCAGGAGATGTAATTCCACAAACAAACCCTTCAAAAGCAGATAGAAATTGACATTCCCATTTAGTGATTTAAACACACTTATTACAGGCCTTTTAAGAGCTGAACACTGTACTAGACACAAGTGGTATATTAAAAATAACTCATCTGGAAAATAGTTTAATATCTATGGGTTAAGTTTTACAGAAAGTGAGAGAGAATCATGTGTAACTTGTAGAATCTACTTTTTAATATATAGTTATACCTCATGGTTTGATCAAGTTCAAGTGTCATTCAAAACACACTGATCATACCCAAGTATTATTATCTCTGTCCTTATGGAACCAGTAAAAGGGATATTGTTACCTTCCCTTTGGTTCTCTACACATAGCTAATAAGTTTAGTTTTGCAGAAGGCTTGAGCCAAAATGGCAGAAAATAATTCTGTATTTAAGAAAAGCATATCGCCTGGAGCTCACATTAGTAAATTCTTTATCATGAGTCTAAAAATGATTCTAAAATTCTACACCTTTTCAGCTTTCCTAGGTTTTTCATGGACCATGGCTTTTCTCGTATGTTGAACTAAGAGTTTAAAAGAAACTATGTCTCACTAGGTTTGTAAAGCTTTAAATAGGCTCAGTTTAATTTGATGAAGTAGTCAAAGGTAGTTACATCGACAGATATTCTATGGTCCATTACATTACCCTAGGTAGAAATGGGCTGGTTTTACAGGCCTCTCCATTGGAAGGACATAGATTATTCTACCTGCTGAAGCTTAAGTGAGTCACTGGGGTATGATTTGAGGTCCCTAAATGGAATAGTTTATGTTTCACTTCTTTTCATGTGAAGTTTATATATACATATATATATCTGCAAATAGCACCTATAGTACCATAATGTAAACAGTCCACTTGGGTACATGACAACCAAATTCTAAACTTACTACTTCTGCCATAATGGTTGAAAAATAGTGAAATATATTTACATAGCATTTTTATTCAGAATTAATTGGCCAGGAGTAGGCTATCATCAAGATATTTTGGCACATTGAAATGAAAGACAAATGCTTTGCTCCCATAATGATAATTGGAAAATGAAAGGTCATATCTGGGGAGAGTTTTCCTATCTGCTCTACAGATAAAATATTTCCTCTAGTCATCCTGTAACACAGGCAGTTACAGCAACTTGGGATCACCGAGTCATCAGTGATACCTTCACAAAGCAGTCAGGGTCCTATGAGCAGATCAGCCCTCATATGAAGTTTGCCTTGAGTGTGCTTTCAACGTGAAAGGTGGTGATGGGTAAGGAAATTCTGGCAGCACCTGCATTCATCTAGCCCTTTAGTGCACATATGTTATGACCACCACCCAATCATAAGCATCATTAGTCCACAATTCTGCCTCGATCTCTGTCAGCATAGACTATTGCTCACAGTTGAAAGAAAGTAACCATTTGAAGCAAAGTTGCTGTTCCCCCTCCAAACCCCTCACACGTAACTTGCATTCATCTGGCACCAATTCTGCACTGATTCTGTCTGCCAGATGAGAATAAAGCTATTTGTGAAGCTACCGTACTCTACCTCCGACCTCAAACTTCACATTCTGGAATTGTCTGCTTTTAAGATCACTCTGTGGGGTTTTTTAAGGAAGAGAAATGACACACACGGCCTTTGTACTGCTGAGATATTTCAGAAATTTTTTTTCAGAAAAATATTATAGGCGAGAATTATAAGTTGATTACATAAATGATGGGGTTGTAATTACGTTTCCTTAAGTCATGCTGAGTCTTAACAGAGCTGACTAAAATCATTTCATTTTCTAAAAGCAAGTTTTTGTCTAACATAGCAGGAAAATAAACAAAAAAATTACAAGAACAAATGACTTCTGAGGTTGTGATATCCCATCCTAGGTCTCCAAGTGAGTTTCAGAGTCCTGCCGCAGGAAGATGGGATGGATTACAAGCTGGGCACAAATGCCATGTTTGCATAAGCACCTATACCTGGATCAACCTCTGCCCCATTTCCTGGGAGACTTGGCTGAGCTGCCAGTTAGTTCATCACTTACCAATCAGACAGCAACTGAAAGAAACTGGAGTGAAAGATTAAACTGTAAAAAAAGTATATATATATATATATATATATATATATATATATATATATATATATGCCTTAATATGGCATTTTGTGAATATATTTAATTGAAAATATTCCTCTTGGCACCATAACAATTCTTTAATTTTTTTGCTTCCTAACTTCGGAAAAACTGCTGAACAAATGGCCTTAATTAACTAAATTGTGCTGTAATGGAGTAGACGAATACTTAACACTTTTAAACTGAATACTAAGTATCTAGTTTTGTTCTCTGTGGACAGGGTTTACCTAACAGTTGCATTCTTAGAATTACTACTGGTTTTTCTGCAAAGTAAACTCCTGATCTAAAATTTTATTTCTCAATAACTTTAAATTGACAAAAAAAAAAAAAATTCTAAGTTAAAATAGAACTTATTTTTCATCGGGCCTTAGGTGGTTAATTTACATATCTTCTAATGCGCATAAAGGACGGGCTTTACTAAAATGATTAAATAAAGAGGAATATATGATGACCTGAAATACTTTATTGACCAAAAAATTGACAATTGGCTTCAGTGCTTCCTCTCTCTGTGTTCCCTTCTGTTTAAGCCTCATTATATTTTCAAAGGATGCAAGAAGATTCAATATACCTGGTGCGTGAACTAGAGGCAAAACAAAAGGATTAGAAACCCTCTTTCCTGTTGATTTTGAAAGGCTAATAGATATTATTCTAAATGATAAATGATTTACCATTCAGTTTAAAACAAGTAGTCATTTTATGAGCATGTGTGGAATATTTCTTCTTTTTCAAGTGAATTTTAGTTGTTTAATATTCCATGATAATTTCTACATAAGGTATTGGCTTAAACATTCTTTACATTAAAAAATAAACTTTAATGTTTCCTCTGGGAAATGAAATGGCAGGTGAAGAGGATGTGAGAGCAAAATGTCTCATACATATTGAGATGACACTGTCCTTTTTATGGCCAATGAACTCAATACTCTTGTCTATTGTCTTGCAATTATAAAAGTGCTCTACATAATGTGAGTTTTTATAATGTGTATTATAATGTGCATGTCCCATTAACTGATATGAGCTAACCATGGGCACAAACTTCTTGTATAAGCACTTTGCCAACACTTTTGCTTAAGTTAAACTTGAACTATATAATGGAGTCTAGTGTACACAACCTTGACTAAAGAAATTTTAAGAAATTTATATAAACCTATCTGAGAATATGCTCTTGTCATGATCAGTAGCACTGTAATTAAAGTATAAAATGCAATAATCCTTGTAACCACTCTCCAGACTAGTAAAATAAGCTAAATTCCCATTTAAATCATAGATGTGAAACCAGATCTTCCTAATGTTCAACAATTCACTCAACATCACCCTAAGGTAGGTAGGATGGATATAATTGATGACAGTGCAGGAAACCAAGGACCAGACAGCACAATTTAGTTTGCAAACTTAGAAGCCACTAGTGTTTTGCAGACACCAGATTTTATGCAGCATTCTGTGAAACTTGATTATAATGAATAGGAAATGACATACAAGGTTTGAGGTATAACATTTAGATCAGGAAGATATTGGCATTTTGAATGTTTCCTTATCAGCCCTACTTGGATTTACTCTGGTAGTTTAGTTCTATGTTTACATTATGATAGTCAATTATTTCAGTAAGAATGAGCTAACAGAAGCTAGCATTTAGAGAAGGTTGTCACTCTCTGTAACACTGTTAAAAGAAAATTTCCCTGTGGTCTTAGAAAAAGGATAGTCTCAAAGGTGGAAACTTTAGGTATGCCCATATTCTAAAGAGCCTTAAGGAGCTTCCAGATCCATCTCCATGAAATCTTTAAGTTGGCCGACCTGGCCCAGTTACCACCAGCAGACTACACTCCTCCAGTCTACAAAAGCAGAGCTATGAGAGCAAGGAAATTAGATAGGTTCTCAGGAGTGTGCTGTTCTTGGTGAGAGATTATTTGGGGATGCAGAGGGTTGCCTCTCTCCCAGAGGCCAGCCTAAATGAGGAGGGCACACCAAGGGAATCACTCCTAGGGAAAGACGCTGCCAAAGAAACACACAGCAACATCCCACCCATCCAATGGAAGTTGGCTTATGTCGCGGGCTTGCAGATCTTTGCCCTTTGCCAGGCTGAGAAGGAGAAATGAATTATACGGAGATGGCTGAGAATTTTAGCAGCAAAGCAGCCTGCAGAACAAGCCTTCGACATGGGAAAGGAGAGCGATGTATTGGTGGGTAAAATGGACACTGTTGACAGTCACCAGGATTGAGCATCTTTCCAGCATCCAAACCAAGAGAGCTGCTGCTCAGGTGAGGACAGGTAGCAGCTAGCTAAACTACAAAGATTAATAAGACCAGAAAACATCAAGCCGTAGAGGATCTCTTCTGCCAGAGAAACATGTGTGAGAAAAACACCCCCTTCCCAATTTCACATGTGTGAGCCATGAGAAAGCCAGCATTTGAGTAGTGACTCTGCAGAGGACACAGAGAACAACTAACAGTGCTAATTAAGGCTTTTGTCCCTTTTCTCTTACTCCCCCCCACCCCGCCTCCTCTTGTCCCAGCAGTGGAGGAATCAGACCAGAGGAGAGGAATAGAAGGAATAAGGAAAAGAGTGTTCTTTCTTGGCACTACAGGACTCAGGCTGGGACCTGGGTGGCACCGGAACGAGGGGAGAACATGAGCATCGACTTAGAAGGAACATTGACTTGACTAGGGTGAACTTGAGCAGAAAGACATATGATCTGCCTCAGATAATATCGATGTAGGAGAAAGGGAGTTTCAACAGAGTATGTTTGAGCCAGTGATTGCAGAAATAAGTCAAGTCTGAACTCCACTAAAATAATAAACTGGCTTTATGTGTAATCTTCAGACAGTTACTTAATATTGCTGGGCTTCAGTTACCTCATTTTAAAAAGTGAGATGCTAGTACCCCACTTTTATACATTTATCCCACAAATATCTATTAACTACATAGTGTATGCCTGATATTTTCCTTCAGGCAGAAGGCTAATATATATGATCAGAAGACTGGCCATTCTGTGTATTTTATGGCATTGCAGAAAGTTAGAGGCCTTAATCAAGTAACAACCTTCAAGAAGTCAAACAAGGTAAGGAATACCCATCATTTATATCTCATGTCCTATATGCCAGAAACTGTATAATGCACTTGGGGAAAAAAAAATCCCCACCCTAAAGATTCTTACAATCTACAGTAAAAACATACAAAGGGATTATTATTTTTAATTGTGGTAAATGTAATGATGAATTTCTGTTTTCTATTTCAAATGTCACAAAAACTCTGTCAAAGGTCACATTAAACCAAGCTTTATGAGAAAATTAAGTCATGGTGCTAAGAAAAAAATATGCTATAGTTTTGAATAAAGGTCTATTTGGCTCCAAAGTCTATACTGTTTTGATTACATCATTCATCATAATCTCAAAGACAAAGCAGTGCTTCAGATATCCAATTTATAACCTCAAGATGAGCTAAAGTCTGGACATATCATGTTAAAACAATGGTTTTCACATCAATAATGAGTTATTAAGAGAATCTAAGGACATTTGAAAACAGTAATTCCAACCTTCTTTGAGGGATGACATGGACAGACATGGCTTTAACGGTGGCTTTACTGGGCTGCCATTTTTACATGTTATCTTTAGTTGGTTTTAATTAAGTCTCATCCCTTAGTTTCACATATATGACCAAGAATGGTCATACTACCAATCCAAAATCTTCTCGGGAATAGCAAGAAAATGGTATTTTCTTTTGGCTGCGTCCCTAGGTGTGAGGATGATTAAGCCTAGAGTTATGGCCAACTGGTAGCCATATTTTCCATCATTTAAGGAGAACTGCCAGACAATAAAGGCATTAGAGAGAAAAGAGGGAGAGAGGAAGGAGTAAGAAGTGAAAGAGGGAGGTTCTCTAGTTCCTTTTAGCTGGGTCTAGAACTCCAATATGTATGGGGCAAAATAGAAGCTAAGGAGTTCAGCTTCCCTAGCTTAAGAATCATTAAGCAAGGATTTACCAGTGCATCCCTACTATACGTCAGCCTGCACAAAGTGCTAATGTGTGTTAGCCTAAGTAAAATAACATACTACTGTATTATTCTAACTTAAAGACGATATCCTGTGATTAATGACTCTTTCTGCTCAAAAAAAAAAAAAGAAATTCACTAAACGGTCCAACAAGACCAAGGTTTTGACAATTCCACCGTTTTTTCTCTATGGATCATTATGTGTTTTTTAAAATCTGACAATGTAAGACTACTATTCAAAGATAATTTCAATGGGACTTTTTTCTTTTTCTGAATTCAATCTAATATTTTCAATCATATGTCTGTGAAACACATTCTTTCCCTCTCCCTCTCCCGACCCTTCTCCCTTTCCCTGTCCCTCCCTTCCTTGGTTAATGAATTCAAAAGTTAGGGAAGTTGAATGATTAAAGAGAATAAATTTCTATTGGTCAACTTTTCTCATTCCAATTTCCATGCATTAGGATGCCAATAATGTTGCACCCATCTGTCTCTACAAGGATTGAATCATTAGCCACTGCAGTTGCTGACCTTTAACAGACTCTGAAAGGAGTTCAGGGTGGAGATCAGGAATGAGGCACTCTGTGCTGTGGGAAAACTGGCTGAACAGGCTTTCAGATAGATATTTTCAGGAGAAAATTTTATGAATCCAATTTCTAGCATCTTCCCATACTTAGAAAAGCCCGAAAATCATTGGGATATCTGTGCTTGGTAACAAGCAGTATTCTTCTACCAATTCGTGGGCTTGATTCCATGTACCCCTTCTCCAAAATCACATACAGGTTGAACTCCCCCCTTACCTATTTGGAGCAGTTACTCAAAGCTATCTGAGAGGCTGTATCCTCAGCCATAGTCCTCAGTAAGTCCCCAAATGCAACAATCTTACAGCTCTCACACCTGTTTTTATTTCAGTCAACATTAGAGAGACAATTTGTTCCTTTGATACCATATCACTTGGTCTTTCAACAATTTTGCCCCATGCATACTATGAATCTAAGCCTAGCAAACCTAGCCAGCTATCCTTAGACTATTATGCTTGTGCAAATACGATTTAATAAACAATCACTGAACACTGTACTAATCTTGTCCTTGTCCTCAAGGAGTTCACAGTATAGTGGGGAACACAGGCAAAATGTAATTAAACTTCATAGTGAGAACTGTGGCAGTGCAAGCATGAGCCACATATGAAGGCAACACAGAGGAGTAATTCATTCTATTTGGAGACATTTAGAAAGGCCTCATGGGAGAGTTGATTCAAAAACTAAGGTTGGAAGGATAAAAAGAAATTTGCCCGGTAGGCCATCACAATAGAAATCAAGAACAATCAGAACAGTTCTTTCTTGACTTTATTTCAGGACATTTTTCTGAGTTAAAAAGTTACTTAATTACTGAAAAATGTTGTGGCAGTTTTTTCTAGGAAGAGTCATGTAGTAAATATTTTCAGTTTTAAGAGCTGCGTGGTCTCTATCACACTATTCACTTCTCAAGCCGTAGCTTGAAAGCTGCCATAGGTAGTACACAAAGGAAAGGGTGTGGCTGTGAGCAAATACAACTTTATTTTAAAAACAGGTGGTGTGTGGATTTAACCCATGGGCCATGGTTTGCAGTTCTTTGATATACAGTAATTACCAACAGCACAGAAGAAAATGATCTTCAATTTTTTCCAGAGTTCCTTGCACCAGTGAGAGAATATTCTTGTAGGGGGTGGGAGGGGAGACATTAAATTACTGAAGACTCCTTATTAATGTCTTTCTTTTTCAACTCAGAATCTAGGTGCACAGTTTATTTTCTTCCTAGTTCAATGTGTCTTTTGGGAAGGGACAGAACATTTTGAAGAGATTCTAATTAGCTTTCCAAAAGTGTTTTAATTCCTTTCAAATAATAACAATTTGGGGAATTGAGTAAATTTTGTCACAGAATAAGTTAAGAGCAAGAGATGGTATTTAAGGAACACCAGGGAAAATCCTTTGAACACAGGACAAAAGTTATTACTAAAAGTGTTCTAAAATGCAGTAATCCCAAGTTTCTTTATAACTTAGAATATTCAAGTTTCGTCAGTTACCACATGGAAGAATAAAACCAAAGAAATATAAAGACAAAACTGAAGGAAATAAAACTTTATTTCAAACAAGGGTAAAGAAAAAAAGATGAAATCTTGAAAAATATTACATCAAAATGGATTATACTTTGTAATATACATACAAATGTTTATTCAAGATAATGAAAATTTAAATTATTTATTAGATATTTTTATTTTCATAAAATAAACAAGAAATAAATTGTGGAAATTATAACTCAAAATTAATTCTCCTGACTTATTTTAAGATTTTCTTTCCTAAGCTCTTCTAAGTCATAGTATATTTTGTGACATTTTAGTTGTATTAAGTTGTTAACTTGTGTGTCTTTTTTTTTAGATGTATAGATATGTTAGTAATTATAAAACAAAATTTTAAAAACCCTGCTAATCCTGTGCAACCTGCAAAATCCTTAGGGTCAATCATTGTATTTTAAGCTTGAGTCTCTAAAGGCCTTAAAATTTGGTTCATTAAATGCTCCTACTTGTGAGATTTAGAAATGTGCATTTTTGACAGCCCTCCCTCCAGGTATTTCTGATGCAAGATACCACACTCTGAAGAGGAAATAATAACACTTTCCTAGATCCAAATGACTGAGAAAAAACCAAACCTTGCTCTTTCAACTCTGCTCGTAGAACACATTTTATATCTACTTGGTCTTGGTGCTCTAACAATGCCACGTGAACACCTGTCTTGTAGGAACTCTGTCCCAAAGAACTTCGTACATGTTAGGCACTGACGAGTTTGGATTAAAATTAGTATTCTGTTTTCCTTTCTAAATATAAATTAGCAAAATTTTCATTTTAGAACTTATAATTTATTTTACACTGTTAAATCTACATAATTTTCATCACTTAAGTTACATAGTTTGGGGTGAAAGTATAACAAACAAATGTAGTTTGTGAGGTATAATATATTTACATTTGTCATAGATTCTTAAAAAGGGAGTCTAATTCATTTTGAGAAGGTATATTTTGTTTTTAAAATTTTATGTTTTAAATTTTATTTGAAAACTTCAGTGAAAGATTAAATATACCAATGGACAACAGCTAGACATTCTATGACAAATGAATTCTGACCCACAGTTTCTGCAGCAACTAGCCTGGGAGGTAAAACATAACCTCTGGAGCAATCAGCTCACAATATGCATGAGTTTGTCAGTGTCTTCCAGCTCTCCTCTTTATGGCCCTTGACTCCAACTAGGACCAACAAATAACAGCCAAATATGCACCCCAAACATCTTATGAGACTCTGTTACTTGGTCCTTCTCATGGTACTTTTCACCTCTGCAACACCTAAATCCTGCCAATTTTCTGCCTTTACCAGGAGAAGGGAAATAGGAAGTCCATATCTATCAATAATTACTTTAATTATAAATGCATTTGAGAATTTTAATTTCCTCAATCAAAAAACTCAGCATGGTTGAACGGATTAAAAAAAAACGAGAGCAGCACTGAGGAGCTTCAAAATGGCGGAAGAGTAAGACGTGGAGATAATCTTCCTCCCCACAAATACGTCAGAAATACACCTACATGTGGAACAACTCCTACAGAACACCTACTGAACGCTGGCAGAAGACCTCAGACCTCCCAAAAGGCAAGAAACTCCCTGCGTACCTGGGTAGGGCAAAGGAAAAAAGAAACAACAGAGACAAAAGAATAGGGACGGCACCTGCACCAGTGGGAGGGAGCTGTGAAGGAGGAAAGGTTTCCACGCACTAGGAAGGCCCTTCGTGGGCGGAGACTGCGGGTGGTGGAGGGGGGAAGCTTCAGAGCCACGGAGGAGAGCGCAGCCACAGGGGTGCGGAGGGCAAAGCGGAGAGATTCCCGCACAGAGGAGCGGTGCCAAGCAGCACTCAGCAGCCCGAGAGGCTTGTCTGCTCGCCCGCCGGGGCGGGCGGGGCTGGGAGCTGAGGCTCGGGCTTCGGTCGGATCGCAGGGAGAGGCCTGGGGTTGGCGGCGTGAACACAGCCTGAAGGGGTTAGTGCGCCACAGCTAGCCGGGAGGGAGTCCAGGGAAAGTCTGGAGCTGCCGAAGATGCAAGACTTTTTCTTGCCTCTTTATTTTCTGGTGCGCGAGGAGAAGGGATTAAGAGCGCCACTTAAAGGAGCTCCAGAGATGGGTGCAAGCCGCGGCTTGCAGTGCAGACCCCAGAGACGGGCATGAGGCGCTAAGGCTGCTGCTGCCGCCACCAAGAAGCCTGTGTGCGAGCACAGGTCACTCTCCACACCGCCCCTCCCGGGAGCCTGTGCAGCCCGCCACTGCCAGGGTCCCATGATCCAGGGACAACTTACCCGGGAGAACGCACTGCGTGCCTCAGGCTGCTGCAACATCACGCCGGTCTCTGCCGCCGCAGGCTAGCCCCGCACTCCATACCCCTCCCTCCCCCCAGCCTGAGTGAGCCAGAGCCCCCTAATCAGCTGCTCCTTTAACCCTGTCTTCTCTCAGAGAAGAACAGATGCCCTCAGGCGACCTACATGCAGAGGTGGGGCCAATCCAAAGCTGAAACCTGGTAGCTGTGCGAACAAAGAAGAGAAAGGGAAATCTCTCCCAGCAGCCTCAGAAGCAGCGATTTAAAGCTCCACAATCAACTTGATGTACCCTGCATCTGTGGAATACCTGAATAGACGACAAATCATCCCAAATTGAGGAGGTGGACTTTGGGAGCAACAATATATATATATATTTTTTTTTTCCTTTTTTCTCTTTTTGTGAGTGTGTATGTGTATGCTTCTGTGTGTGATTTTGTCTGTATAGCTTTGCTTTTACCATTTGTCCTAGGGTTCAGTCTGTCATTTTTTTTTTTTTTTTTTTTTTTTTTAGTATAGTTTCAGTGCTTGTTATCATTGGTGGATTTGTTTTTTGGTTTGGTTGCTCTCTTCTTCCTTTCTTTTTTTTATTACTTAAAAATTTTTTCTTAATAATTATTCTTTATATTTTATTTTAGTCACTTTATTTTATCTTCTTTCTTTCTTTCTTTTTTTCTCCCTTTTATTCTGAGCCACGTGGATTAAAGGCTTTTGGTGCTCCAACCAGGCATCAGGGCTGTGCTTCTGAGGTGGGAGAGCCAAGTACAGGACACTGACCCACCAGAGACCTCCCAGATCCACATAATATCAAATGGCAAAAATCGCCCAGAGATCTCCATTAATGCCAAGATGCAGCTCCATTCAATGACCAGCAAGCTACAGTGCTGGACATGCTATGCCAAACAACTAGCAAGACAGGAACACAGCCCCATCCATTAGCAGAGAGGCTGCCTAAAACCATAATAAGGTCACAGACACCCAAAAACACACTACCAGATGTGGACCTGCCTACCAGAAAGACAAGATCCAGCCACATACACCAGAGCACAGGCACTAGTCCCCTCCACCAGGAAGCCTACACAACCCACTGAATGAACTTTACTCACTGGGGGCAGATACCAAAAACAATGGGAACTACGAACCTGCAGCCTGAGAAAAGAAGACCCCAAACACAGTAAGTTAAGCAAAATGAGAAGACAGAAAAACACACAGCAGATGAAGGAGCAAGGTAAAAACCCACCAAACCTAACAAATGAAGAGGAAATAGGCAGCCTACCTGAAAAATAATGCAGAATAATGATAGTAAAGATGATCCAAAATCTTGGAAATAGAATGGAGAAAATACAAGAAATGTTTAACAAGGACCTAGAAGAACTAAAGAGCAAACAAACAGTGAAGCACAACACAATAATTGAAATTTAAAATTCTCTAGAAGGAATCAATAGCAGAGTAACTGAGGCAGAAGAATGGATAAGTGACCTGGAAGATAAAATAGTGGAAATAACTACTGCAGAGCAGAAAAAAGAATGGAAAGAATTGAGGACAGTCTCAGAGACCTCTGGGACACCATTAAACACATCAACATTCAAATTATTGGGGTCACAGAAGAAGAAGAGAAAAAGAAAGGTTCTGAGAAAATATTTGAAGAGATTATAGTTGAAAACTTCCTTAATATGGGAAAGGAAATAGCTAATCAAGTCCAGGAAGCACAGAGAGTCCCATACAGGATAAATCCAAGGAGAAACATGCCAAAACACATATTAATCAAACTATCAAAAATTAAATACAAAGAAAAAATATTAACAGCAACAAGGGGAAAACAACAAATAACATACAAGGGAATCCCCATAAGGTTAACAGCTGATCTTTCAGCAGAAGCTCTACAAGCCAGAAGGGAGTGGCAGGACATATTTAAAGTGATGAAAGGGAAAAAGCTACAACCAAGATTACTCTACCCAGCAAGGAGCTCATTGAGATTCCATGGAGAAATTAAAACCTTTACAGACAAGCAAAAGCTAAGAGAATTCAGCACCAGCAAACCAGCTTTACAACAAATGCTAAAGCAACTTCTCTAGGTAGGAAACACAAGAGAAGGAAAAATCCTACAATAACAAACCCAAAACAATTAAGAAAATAGTAACAGGAACATACATATTTAAGGTGTTTAAGATAATTACCCTAAATGTAAATGGATTAAATTCTCTGACCAAAAGACACAGACTGGCTGAATGGATACAAAAACAAGACCCATATATATGCTGTCTACAAGAGACTCACTTCAGACCTAGGACACATACAGACTGAAAGTGAGGGGATGGAAAAAGATATTTCATGAAAATGAAAATCAAAAGAAAGCTGGAGTAGCAATTCTCATATCAGACAAAACAGACTTTAAAACAAAGGCTATTACAAGAGACAAAGAAGGACAACAAACAATGATTAAGGGATCAATCCAAGAGGAAGATATAACAATTGTAAATATTTATGCACCCAACATAGTATTTGCCTTATGTACTGAGGTACTCCTAACAGCCATAAAAGGGGAAATCGACAGTAATACCATCATAGTAGGGGACTTTAACACCCCACTTTCACCAATGGACAGATCATCCAAAATGAAAATAAATAAAGACACACAAGCTTTAAATGATACATTAAACAAGATGGACTTAATTGATATTTATAGGACATTCCATCCAAAAAAAAAACCAGACTACACTTTCTTCTCAAGTGCTCATGGAACATTCTCCAGGATAGATCATATCTTGGGTCACAAATCAAGCCTTGGTAAATTTAAGAAAACTGAAACTGTATCAAGTATCTTTTCTGACCACAATGCTATGACACTAGATATCAATTAGAGGAAAACTCTGTAGAAGATACAAACACATGGAGGCTAAACAATACACTACTTAATAACCAAGAGATCACTGAAGAAATCAAAGAGGAAATCAAAAAATACCTAGAAACAAATGACAATGAAAACACAATGACCGAAACCTATGGGATGCAGCAAAAGTAGTTCTAAGAGGGAAGCTTATAGCAAAACAGTCCCACCTTAAGAAACAAGAAACATCTCAAATAAACAACCTAACCTTACACCTAAAACAATTAGAGAAAGAAGAACCAAAAAAAAAAAAAAAAACCCAAGTTAGCAGAAGGAAAGAAATCATAAAGATCAAATCAGAAATAATTAAAAAGTAATGAAGGAAACAGTAGCAAAGATCAAAAAAACTAAAAGTTGGTTCTTTGAGAAGATAAACAAAATTGATTAATCATGAGCCAGGCTTATCAAGAAAAAAAGACTCAAATCAACAGAATTAGAAATGAAAGAGCAGAAGTAACAACTGACACTGAAGAAATACAAAGGATCATGAGAGATTACTACAAGCAACTATATGCCAATACAATGGACAACTTGGAAGAAATGGAAAAATTCTTAGAAAAGCACAGCCTTCTGAGACTGAAACAGCAAGAAATAGAAAATATGAACAGACCAATCGCAACCACTGAAATTGACACTGTGACTAAAAATCTTCAAACAAACAAAAGCCCAGGACCAGATGGTTTCACAGGCGAATTCTATCAAACATTTAGAGAAGAGCCAACACCTATCCTTCTCAAACTCTTCCAAAATATAGCAGAGGGAGGAACACTCCCCAACTCTACGAGGACAGCATCACCCTGATACCAAAACCAGACAAACATGTCACAAAGAAAGAAAACTACAGGCCAATATCACTGATGAACATAGATGCAAAAATCCTCAACAAAATACTAGCAAACAGAATCCAGCAGCACATTAAAAGGATCATACACCATGATCAAGTGGGGTTTATCTCAGGAATTCAAGGATTCTTCAATATACGCAAATCAATCAATGTGATACACCATATTAACAAATTGAAGGAGAAAAACCACATGATCATCTCAATAGATGCAGACAAAGCTTTCGACAAAATTCAACACCCATTTATGATAAAAACCCTCCAGAAAGTAAGCATAGAGGGAACTTACCTCAACATAATAAAGGCCATATATGACAAACCCATAGCCAACATCGTCCTCAATGGTGAAAAACTGAAACCATTTCCACTAAGATCAGGAACAAGACAAGGTTGCCCACTCTCACCACTATTATTCAACACAGTTTTGGAAGTCTTAGCCACAGCAATCAGAAAAACAAAAGAAATAAAAGGAATCCAAACCAGAAAAGAAGAAGTAAAGCTGTCACTGTTTGCAGATGACATGATACTATACATAGAGAATCCTAAAGATGCTACCAGAAAACTACTAGAGCTAATCAATTAATCTGGTAAAGTAGCAGGATACAAAATTAATGCACATAAATCTCTTGCATTCCTATACACTAATGATGAAAAATCTGAAACAGAAATTAAGGAAACACTACCATTTACCATTGCAACAAATGAATAAGATACCTAGGAATAAACCTACCTAAGGAGACAAAAGACCTGTATGCAGAAAAGTATAAGACACTGATGAAAGAAATTAAAGATGATACAAATGAATGGAGAGATATACCATGTTCTTGGATTGGAAGAATCAACATTGTGAAAATGACTATACTACCCAAAGCAATCTACAGATTCAATGCAATCCCTAACAAATTACCAATGGCATTTTTCACAGAACTAGAACAAAAAATTTCACAATTTGTTTGTAAACACAAAAGACCCCGAATAGCCAAAGCAATCTTGAGAAAGAAAAATGGAGCTGGAGGAATCAGGCTCCCTGACTTCAGACTATACTATAAAGCTACAGTAATCAAGGCAGTATGGTACTGGCACAAAAACAGAAATATAGATCAATGGAACAGGATAGAAAGCCCAGAGATAAACCCACGCACATATGGTCACCTTATCTTTGATAAAGGAGGCAAGAATATACAATGGAGAAAAGACAGCCTCTTCAATAAGTGGTGCTGGGAAAACTGGACAGATACATGTAAAAGAATGAAATTAGAACACTCCCTAACATCATACACAAAAATAAACTCAAAATGGATAAAGACCTACTTGTAAGGCCAGACACTATCAAACTCTTAGAGGAAAACATAGGCAGAACACTCTATGACATAAATCACAGCAAGATCCTTTTTGACCCACCTCCTAGAGAAATGGAAATAAAAACAAAAATAAACAGATGGGACTTAAGGAAACTTAAAAGCTTTTGCACAAAAAAGGAAACAATAAACAATATAAACAATATGAAAAGACAACCCTTAGAATGGGAGAAAATATTTGCAAATGAAGCATCTGACAAACGATTAATCTCCAAAATTTACAAGCAGCTCAATATCCAAAAAACAAACAACCCAATCCAAAAATGGGAAGACCTAAATAGACATTTCTCCAAAGAAGATATACAGATTGCCAACAAACACATGAAAAGATGCTCAACATCACTAATCATTAGAGAAATGCAAATCAAAACTACAATGAGGTATCACCTCACAGCAGTCAGAATGGCCATCACCAAACAATCTACAAACTATAAATGCCAGAGAGAGTGTGGAGAAAAGAGAACACTCTTGCACTGTTGGTGGGAATGTAAATTGATACAGCCACTATGGAGAACAGTATGGAGTTTCCTTATAAAACTAAAAATAGAACTACCATACAACCCAGCAATCCCACTACTGGGCATATACCCTGAGAAAACCATAATTCAAAAAGAGTCATGTACCACAATGTTCATTGCAGCTCTATTTACAATAGCCAGGACATGGAAGCAACCTAAGTATCCATTGACAGATGAATGGATAAAGAAGATGTGGCACATATATACAATGGAATATTATTCAGCCATAAAAGGAAATGAAATTGAGTTATTTGTAGTGAGGTGGATGGACCTAGAGTCTGTCATACAGAGTGAAGTAAGTCAGAAAGAGAACAACAAATACTGTATGCTAACACATACATATGGATCCTAAAAAAAAAAAAAAAAAAAAAGGTCATGAAGAACCTAGGGGCAAGACAGGAATAAAGACACAGACCTACTAGAGAATGGACTTGAGGACACGGGGATGGGGAAGGGAAGCTGGGACGAAGTGAGAGAGTGCATGGACATATATACACTACCAAATGTAAAACGGATAGCTAGTGGGAAGCAGCCGCATAGCACAGGTAGATCTGCTCGGTGCTTTGTGACCACCTAGAGAGGTTGGATAGAGAGGGTGGGAGGGAGGGAGATGCAAGAGGGAAGACATATGGGGATATATGTGTATGTATAGCTGATTCACTTTGTTATAAAGCAGAAACTAACACACCATTGTAAAGCAATTATACTCCAATAAAGATGTTAAAAAAAACAAAACAAGAACCAACTTTGTGCTGCCTGCAAGAGATTCACTTAAGTTTTAAGGAGACAAAGACTGAAAATAAAGGGGTGGAAAAAGATATTACAGGAAAACAGAAAGTAAAAAACAGCAGGGGTAGCCAAACTTGTATCAAACAAAATAGACTTTAAGCTAAAGACTGCAATAAAAGGCAAAGAAGGTCATTAATGAAAGAGACAATTTTTTGAAAGTATAAACAAAATAGACAACTTGTAACTAGACTTACCAAGAAAAAAAATAGGACTCAAAATTTTAAGTGAAGAGGAGACATAGAAATACCACACAAATACAAAGCATTCTGAGAGACAACTATGAACAATTTTATCCCACGAAATTGGACAACCTAGAAAAATGGATAAATTTCTAGAAACATACAATCTAATAAAACTGAATCATGAAGACATAGATCCGAACAGACCAATTATTAATAAGGATTTGAATTAGTAGTCAAAAAACTTCCAACAGAGAAAAATCTAGGACCAGATGGCTTCACTGGTGAATTCTACCAAACATTTAGAGAATACATACTAATCTTTCTCAAACTCTTCCAAAAAGTAGAAGAGGAGCGACAACTTCCAAATTCATTTTATGAGGCCAGCATTACTGTGATACCAAAACTAGATAGGGACACTGCAGGAAAAGAAAATTACAGACCAATATTCCTATAAGTGGAAAAATCTTTAACAATGTGTCAGCAAACTTAATAATATATTGGGAAGATCATATTCCATAATCAAGTGGGATTTACTTCAGTGAAGAAAAGATGGTTCAACTTTTGCAAAACAATAAATTAAAAATCACATTAACAAAATGAAGGATAAAAATCATATAATCATTTCAATAGATGTGGGAAAACATTTGACAAAATTTAACATCCTTTCATGATACAAACTCTCAACACACTGGGTGTAGGGGGAACATACTTCAACATAATAAGACAATATCTGAGACAAACCCAAGGAGCTAACATCATTCTAAACAGTGAAAAGCTAAAAGTTTTCCCTCAAAGATAAGTAACAAGACAAGGATTCTAATCTCACAATTTAAATTCAACACAATACCGGAAGTCACAGCCAAAGAAGTTAGGCAAGAAATAGAAATAAATGGCATCTAAATCAGAAAGAAAGAAGTAAAATTGTCTCTTTGCAGATGACATGATATTGTATATAGAAAACCCTAAAGGATCCAACAAAAAAATTGTTAGAACTAATAAATAATTTTAACAAAATTTCTTGATACAAAATAAATATACAAAAATCAGTTGCATTTCTATACACCAAACTATCAGAAAGAGAAATTAAGAAAATCCCATTTACAATACATGAAAAGGAATAAAATACTTAGGAATAAACTTAACCATGGAAGTAAAAGATTTGTTGTACACTAAAAACACTAAAGCATTGATAAAAAACAAACAAAAAAAAAAAACTGATGACACAAATAAATGGAAAAATGGTCCATGTGGAAAAATATTGCTAAAATGTCCATACTACATGAAGAAATCTATAGAGACAATGCAATCCCCATAAATTTCCAATGGAAGCTTTCTAAGAAATAGAAAACCCATCCTAAAATTTTATGAAACCACAAAATACCTGGAATAGCCAAAGCAGTCTTAATAAGAACAAAGCTGGAGACATCACACTTCCTGATATCAAACTATATTACAAAGCTATTTGAAACAGTATGGTATTGGCATAGAAAAAGATGCATGGATGAGTGGAACAGAATAGAGGGCCCAGAAATATACTTATGTATATATGGTCAATTTAAGACAAAGGAGCCAAGTATATACAATGGGGAAAGCACAGGCTCTTCAATAAATGGTGTTGAGAAAACTGGACAGCCACATGCAAAAGAATAAAACTGTACCTCTTTTTAACACCATACACAAACATCAACTCAAAATGGATTAAAGACCTCAACATAGGACCTGAATCTATAAAACCCCTAGAAGAAAACATAGGTGGTAAGCTCTTTGACATTAGTCCTGGCAACATTTTTTTTTTTATTTAACTCCAAAAGCAAAAATAAACAAATGGGATTACATCAAAATAAAAAGCCTCTGAATAGCAAAGGAAACCATCCACAAAATAAGAAGGCAAACTATGGAATGAATAAAATGTTTGCAAACTAATTATCTGATAAGGGATCCAAAACATATAAGAAACTAATACAACTCAACAGCAAAAAAATGAAATAATGCAATTATAAAATGGCAAAGGATCTTTACAGACATTTTTCCACA
Organism: Balaenoptera acutorostrata; assembly: GCF_949987535.1. NCBI lineage: Eukaryota > Metazoa > Chordata > Mammalia > Artiodactyla > Balaenopteridae > Balaenoptera > Balaenoptera acutorostrata. Next base: position 17,486,172 of record NC_080081.1, read on the forward strand.
GAAGACATACCAATGGCCAATAGGTAAATGAAAAAGTGCTCAAAATCACTAATCATGAGGGAAATGCAAATCAAACTACAATATGATATCACTTCATACCTGTTAAGATGGCCGTTTATCAAAAAGACAGAAGAAAACAAATGCTGGTAAGAATGTGGATAAAAGGGAACCCTTGTACACTGTTGGTTGCAATGTAAATGGGTACAGCCACTATGGAAAACACTGTGGAGGTTTCTCAAGAAATTAAAAATACAACTACTTTATGATTCAGCAATCCCACTTCCGGTTATATACCCAAAGGAAAGAAAACCATTATCTTGAAGAAATATGTGTACTCCTGTGTTCATTGCAGCATTATTCACAATAGCCAAGGTAAGGAAACAACATAAATGTCTGTTAATGGATGGATGGATAAAGAAAAGGGACTAGTCAGTGTTATTATTGATGTCATAGTGGTCATTTTTCATCATAAAAAGATTAATTCCCTTTAAACAAAGACATTCTTATAAAGCATGCTAACTCAGGGGCACAATAAAAAAACATAACTTGTATATCAATTACTGGCAGAAAATCTAATTCATTACAAAGCCTACACCATTGGGGAGAGGATACTTTTATACAAAAAAAGTACTACATTAATATATAGCACTTTTAATTGGGCATTTAAACATTTTTTGTAACCTCAAAAGGAATTGGAAGGACTACAAAATAAAGGACCAAGAAACTAAAACATAATGGATACAGAAGAAAGTCCTCAAATCAGAAATAACTAAATATGAACAATCAGAGACAAAATATAAGCTTGCTGAATTTCCTAAAATATTGTTATATGTAACAGAAATATCTATTTTTTTAAACACACAGACATATACACAATGGATTATTATTCAGCCTTGCAAAAGAAGGAAATCCTGCCATTTGTTGACAACATTTATCCCTTATATGTAGAATCTTAAAAAAAAAAAAAAAAAAAGTTAAACTCTTACAAACAGAAAGTAGAAAGTGGTTTCTAGGGTCTGGGTGATGGAGGAAATAGAGGTTGGTAAAAGGGTACAGACTTTCAGTCATAAGATGAATAAGGTCTGAGGATATAATGTTTAACATAATGTTGATTACAGTTGATAATACTATATTGTATAGTTGAAGTTGGCTAAGAGTAGTACTTAAATGTTTTCACAAAAAAAAAAAGGATAAGCATACGAGGTGGTGGATTGTGTTAATTACCTGATAGAGGGAATCCTTTCACAATGTATATATATATATCAAATCACCATGTTGTACATCTTAAATATCTTTTTTTTTTCAATTACACCTCAATAAAGCTGAGAAATAAACACATAAAATTGAGTTGTGGATTGTGGTTATGTTTACTAAGTTGTCAAATTGTCACACTTAAGGCTGGGGAATTCTGTGGTATGTAAATTATACCTCAATAAAGTTGTTTCAAAAAAGTTAATCACTAACTCTGACAGTTATTAACAATACTCTCTCTGCCCTGGATAGAATACAGATCAGTTTCAACTCCTTGGCACAAGTAATGATACACAATTACATTGCTCTAGGTTTTTTGTTTTTTTGTGGGGGTTTTTGGGCTCATCATGGTGGCATCTATGCTACAGTTAGTTCTCCTTGCTGTACTTGGATCAATGAAACAGGTCAAGTAGAACAGGCATTACACTGGCCTAAGTATAAAGCAAAATATGTCTCTAGCACTGGTCCTCATAGTCTGTTATTTGTTCTCTTGGTCTGAATGCTTTGGGTTCCAAAGCATCTTATAGGGACTAGTCATTATTATTTTTGTCATAGTGGTCATCATGCTTTTCCATTGCATTCTATCTAGAGTCTAAATGCTTTTGTGCAGCTGCTCTTTCATCAATAACTGCCATGATGCAAAAAGTAAGTCACAAGGATGTAATATACAGTATAGGGAATACAGTCAATAATATTGTCATAATTTTTATGGAGACAGATGGTAACTAGACTTACTGTGGTGAGCATCTTGTGATGTATAAAACATTAAATCACTATGCTGTACATCTGAAACTAATATAATATTGTAAGCCAATTATACTTGAATAAAAAAATTACCACAACAAAATGGTCAAGAATATCTTGTGATATAGTTGACTATGCAGACAACTGAACAATCCCTGAGCAGTTAAGATCTGAGTCTCTACATTGGTCAACCTCTTGCCAGTGAGAGAATGACCAATAGCGGGTACTAAGACGCTGAATATATAAACAGATAATACATGACATTAGAAGTCTGATCCACAATCTCAGCAGCTATCCGCCCAGAATAATAATGAATTGGCCAATCACTTCTAGCGTCCCTATTGTTGCTTCCACTTCCAATTCCAGACCAACCAAAGAAAATCAAATATGTTCCCCAAACCAATCACATGCCCTAATTTTAGTTTCCCCACCTCCAGCTTCCCCATGTCAACCATCTCCAGCCAGAGCATAGCTGAAGCTTTTCTCTTTTTTACGCTGTAAAATTTCTCATTCCCCTACCTGCCTTTGAGTCTCTGATGGTGACTGATTTCCTAGCTACGAACGAATAGCTTGTTCATTTTCATTTGGGTGGTTTTCATTCATTTCCACATTAGTAAGTCTCCATTTTACTAAGAAGAAAACCTAATAGATAATTAATTAACAATTTTGATAGCTCTCACCATTATATCAGACTAGAATACCAAGGTCTCACAATTCCCATCCTTTCCTTCTGAAACAATATGCCTACTGTGGGTCTTATATGAACCTTAATGTGAAGATATCTTATGAAACCTTTAAACTGCTAATAGTGGCTTCTCCGTTCTAAGCTGCAATCCTCACTGAAAAGTTCTCCAGCAAATTTTGCATCTTCTTTCTGGGACTCAGAGTTATGACCCATATTTCCTATATAATGTTGTTAGATATGCCTGGCTGATTTGAACCATACCTCCAACATAAATTGTCACTTTTCTTAATTATTTCCCTCATCTCCTTGTACTTAACCCTCACATGATCACACTTCAGTGTTGATGAATATTCTGATGCATCTTTTATTTTGCTGTCATATTGTTTCTGGCTAGTATCCAATTATAAATTGCAAATCCCCAAAGGCAAAAAATATTTAAATTCCACCGTAATTCCCCAACAGAACATAGATAAGGCTGTAAACTCTATGGATAATCATGTCATGTGGGCAATGGTATAATGGGATGAAAAAAAGAACCAACTGATTAATTTGAAACTCTAATTGTCCTCTTTCCAGATACTTAAAAGACAGAAGTTGTTCAGAGTTCTGAGACCTCTCAGTGATTGTGGACTAGTGATTCTCAAGATGTGGTCCCTGTGCCAGCATCACCAGCATCATCTGGGGGCTTGTCAGAAATGCAAATTCTTACCCCCACCCCCATATACTGAATCAGAAGCTCTGAGGGGCAAGAAGTGTGTTTTAACACTGTCACATGGTGATTCTGATGCATGCTAAAGTTTTGGAACCAGTACTGTATACTCATACTACTGCAATTATTGTCTATGGAGGCAGAAGTTTTGACATCATCTGGGGACTTGTTCAAAGTATCTTAGGCCTCATTCCACACCTGCTGAATAAGAATCTATATTTTAATTAAGAATCTGCTTGGGTGATTTGTTTTTGCATATTAAAGTTTGAGAAAAGTGGGTCTGGAGAATTTCATTGTGCAGAAACTATCGGAATTATATCAAGAATATCAACCATCCATCTTATTTTATTTTATTTTTGGTCTGGGAGGAGGCTTTTACTGGCTCTGCTCATAAGAGTCAATTGTGCACATCTCTCATGAACTAGGAGTTCACTGCCATCATGTCAAGAGTTTAAGATCAATCATCATGGAAATATTTACACCACAGAAATCAGCAAATACTACGAATCAGAGCCTCTGACCTCTGTCCCCAGCTACTTTACCTGCATACCAATGGTAAGAAGTGTCATTTTATTAAATCTTACTCAATCTAAGGTATGGTTTATTCACCTGACAAGGAATCAGAACTTTTCTGAGGAAAGAATTATTTTATTTCTGAAACCTTCTACTGGTTTTGCAGCAGTGTGATTTTTAACTGAGGTTTGAATCTATACCATGGTTTCTCTTTGTTAAAAGAAAAATTTCCAAGTTTGATTCTATAGTTATTGAGAGGGTTAATAAATTCACATCTGAGCACAGGTTTCTATTCTTTTGTAGGAAAATTGCAACCCAAGGTCAAAGCAATGTGCTATAATATTCATGGAATTATTGAATAATTCCAAGAGAATATGAATGGCATTTTAGTAACTACATTCAGCAACATTATACAAATCATGTTATTATGAATTATTTATCAGTTCTATGAGACTAACCATTCTCCTTCCTTCACTGTTAATCAGATGAAGGAACATTATTGTGACCTTGGTTAGTTGTGGTGGGATTTGTCCCTTTTGGAAAGAGTAAAAAGAAACTAGCTAGAGCTGATTACTATTTTTCAATATTAGCAATTTTTATTAGAATGGACTTTGTGATGTATAGAATTTCACCTCCATAACCTTCATACTGCACTTTAAAAGAATCTTCTTTGTGAGGTATGTTCAACAACAGAATACTCGCAGAAATATAAATGCCTGTTAAGTGAGAAAGAGATTTACAATCACAGGACATGAATAAAGCATCTGCTGGAAATCAAAATACAGAGATCAAACTTCCTAAGAAGCTTGGACTTTCATACCCAAGAGGTTTCCCTGGGCTTCTCATGTGATTGTAGGAAGTGAGAATAGATACAGCTGATAAATGTTTGCAGGAGTTAGTGGTTTCAGTGGTTCAGTGGTCAGTATTTCTTTCTACAAGGAGAACATGATATGTGATGTATGGAGAAGGACTGATATCAATTACATAAGAATTTCTGACACACTATTAAAAGCAGTGTACATTAGCGTAACAAGGTATACTATGCATTTTTCTATTTTTACTTTAACACATTATTTTTCACTTTAAATATATATATGCTTACTTTAACACATTAAAACTAACATGTTTTCCAGATACTCATGTGTTAACCTAGCTGATGGCATTGTCACCTATGTTTTGTGAAGCATGCAGAAAATTATATTAAGGGATTATTCACACTAAACCTACTGACTTTACAAATAGGAATAAGAGAATATACTTAAACAACTGCCCTAGTTTCTTTACTGTTTACACTGTAAAAATAAACAGTGTAAATATTCTACTTCCAAAATATTTCAGAGTTATAATTGATATCAGAGACAAACTACAGATTACCAAAAAAAGGAGTAGTTAATGTATCATAATGATGTAGTCATTTCCTTGCTGTATAACATGATGCAGGCACAAAGTCCTGAACAAGTCCATTGAGTTCACCTAGTTCAGATAGCTCTTTTCAATAATAAAGGCATATTTTTAACGTGCGATTTAGTCAAGACAAAATGATTACTTCAGATCACAGTACTCAAACAACATTTTTCTTTTTAGATTCTTTGTCTCACAATACAATTGTCCTCATTAGAGAAAAATTACCTACTTGTTGGATAGAAAAATAACAAGGTCAAGGACAATGCCACATAATTGGCATTAGTGGATTAATTCTCATCTGAAATACTTTCAGTAAGTGGCATTGTAAGCCAACAAAAACAATAATTTTCTGTTTTTGTTTTGTTTTGTTTAAGTATGCCATAATTTAACAGCAGTTTCACTTGAAAGAGTTATATTTAATTTGGGAGGAAATTATTGATATTATAGGAAGATCATTTGAAAAGCTGGGCTAGAATTAATACATTTTTTGGAAGGTAAGGGTTGTTTTTATTTACTTTTTCTTTGATATTCATGGAACATTCCAGTGGTTCACATTTTGAAAATTATAGAAAATACACTTTCAACAGGGACACTTTCAGCTATAAGTTTGTAAGCTAGTGTCTCAAAATATTGAAGATTCAGTGTAATTCTGATCTATTGCTGCTGTAAAACATTATTACAAATTTAGTAGCTTTAAAAAAATTATCATCTCACAGTTTCTGAGGGTCAGAAGTCCAGGGAAATCAGCTAGATACCACTCAGACTCTCACAAGCCTAAATCATGGTGGTCAGCTGGTTCCTTTCTGGAGGCTCTAGAGGAGAATTCCTTTCTTGCTATTTAAGTTGTTGGCAACATTCAGATCCTTGTGGTTGTAGGAATGAGGTGGTCATTTCCTTGCTGGCTGTCACCTCAGGGCCATTCATAGCTTACAGCAATCATTCATATTCCTTGGCCCATGGTCCCTCCTCCATGTTCAAAGCAAGCAACAGCAGGTTGAGTCTGTCTTATGCTTTGAAACTCTCCTGCCTCTCCTTCCATTGCATCTCTCTGACCTGTACTCCTCCTTTCTTCTACTTTTATGGGCCCATGTAATTATATTAGGCCCACTGGATAATCCAGAACAATAATTTTAAGATGGAAATAACTTTAATTCCATCTGCAAAACCACATTGTCGTATAATGTACCATACATAGACATAACAAGAAAGGATGAACGATATAAGGACCAAAATTCTACCTACCACATTCACAGTTCACAATTAGTGAAGCAAAACCCAAAAGACAATGAAATAAAATGGCAAATAGTTTTGGGTACTGAAAGTCAACGAGAAAATCTTTATGAAAAAATGAGTTTTGAAATATAAATTTTGGTGAATAAGAAAACAATATGAATTTCCAAACAAAATATATGATCTCATCATATAAAGTATATATTGTGAAAAATTAAACTTTTTAGGGAAAATACTGATGATACATATACTCAATGCACTATGGACAGTAATTGCCTTCTAAAAGAGTAAAACACAACTTCTAAACATTTCAGTAGTAAGTGGATAATGCTTTTTACACATATTGGGGAAGTGGCTCTAAGTTAATTTTCTATCTTATGTTCCATTTAACATAATGTTAGATAAAGATGATTCACATGCCATTTTTTTCTTCTTCAATTTGTGTCTTCAAATTTTTAAAGCAAACTACTAATTTCCAGGTTTTAGAGAAAATTAAGTAGGTGGAGTTTCCATGCCATCTTAAGAAATCATCAATGTTGTTGACATAATAGGTGTCCTTATCCCATCTGACAATAACTCTAAGGTAACGGTTCCCTGTGTATTTTACAATTCAGAAACTACAAATCTATTGACCCTTTAATGGAAAATAAATTAAGCATTTGCAATCTAAGCTCAGTAGGTGAACAATGCAGTCCTCTTGTTATGATTCATGAACCCTAGAGAAAACCAGATATTGTATGTCATAAGGGACTAGAAGAAAACAGTTTTAATGGGCTTCCCCAAACCATATGTCCATGGACCATATGCCCATGAAGCATTAGTCTTACAGCTATTCCTACACATTTCATTAAGTTATTTCATATTCATTTTTTATATAGATTTCCAAGGGTTTTAACCAATCTAATTTTGTAGTGCTCAGCTAAATTCTCTATATTCAGACCTGCATTTATAATTACATAAATATATTCAAATTATAAATAGTGATAGAACTTAAGATTCTTGCTGTCACCTAAGAAAAAATAGCCAGCCTTGAATTTGAAATAATGATTTAATGATTCTGGAGCGATGGAAAAGTCTTCTGGAGAAGTATTTACTAAAGTAGTCTTAAAGAAGGACCTGCCTGAAAACATTGACAGGACAATGCCTAATGAGCATCATACTACACAGACTTATTAAACATTTGTTGATTTTCTTTAATAGGATTGTAGAGTTAACATTTGAAAGTATACCATAAATCTTTTTCTGGCCTTCAGCAGTGTACTTATTTTGGTATCTTGTGAAATTATACTATAAAAATCAATTCTAATTACTACATATAATACAACACAGGCAAAAGATAAGGAAATGAAATGTTAATGGTAGGTGATCATGCATTAAACTGCAAGGATTTTTATGATGAGAAGTTCTGAGATTTAGTATTATCACTGCTCTTAATTCATTTTTATTGAGGTTCATTGAGCGAATAGCTTAAGACCCATAAAGTAGTTTTCCTGGAATAGTTTGTAGTACTGATATCCAGAGTTCTATTCATTCAGGCTTCACTTACGGGGTGTACGTTTGATTCAATATACTATTGTTGGGTACCAAAGTGAATACAGCAACAAAGACTGCATTAGAAACATCTCTAAAGATGCTATAATGGTATAACAGTTATTACATTAGAGTCTAATATTCAACTGTCTTATATTTTTACTTATTGCAATCTCTGTGAGGGCTGAGATTATATCTTGCTTATCATTCCATTACCCCAGGATCTCACAACACTTTGCAAATAGTAAGTGCTTAGCAAATATTATCTTGATGAATTTGTCTTATCTATGAATGAGTTGAAATTTTACACAGATCAATCAAAACCAGGGAGACAGTGCACAGGCTAAGAGAAGACAATGCAGAAACTTCTTGCTTGACTACAAACCTAAAGACAGTTTTTCTTCTCACACAGAGAAAGTATTAACAGAAAACCAATAATTACTCTTCTCCCTGGAAAACCAAAGGGAGTTCTTAATTCAGAAATGTGTATGCCTGGCTTTAGTTAATTAGTCTCACTCCAGCTTTTCAAAGGACCATAAAATTAATACCTAGTCTTTTAAAGTAATTTGAATTATAATTCACTTATAAGCCATTCAATTCATTACTCTCACAAATTTCATAATTCAGAGCAAAGTATTTAAATGACACTTCCAAATTTTAACTTTCAGGATTCTGTTTAATTTTTAGAAGTTTTTTTTTTTTTTTCTGAGGTTAGGAGTAGAGCTTTCAGCTTATTGGTGATAATAAAAGGTCTTTACTTTAGTAACTGAATGCTTTACTGTTGACCATTCCCACAAGTATAACTGATCTATCGACTCCTAAAAACCAGCTTGGAACTCCTTTCACACACACTGCCCTCATTTCCAGCACTGAGGAAAATCCGACATTTGCTATTTTCATATTTCATTCCAGGTCAGAAAGACCCTAGAGAAACTGTGTTTTTCATAAAATTACCCTACAAGTTAAGAAGGAAACAGAAAAACATGTTTTAAAACCCCCTCTCATTTCTTCATGTCAAATCACTGTATTTTCCCAATTACATAAATATATAAATCTAGAGTTTAGGGGTCTTAAGGTGGAAGTAAAAAATGAAAAAATAACTTTCAAAATGGCATTATCACTAACTTTGTAATTTAGTGAGTACAAAGTATCGCTTACCAGCCTCAGATTATGTCAGTGATATTATGAGAAAGGTAAAAAGTGACAAGAATTTCAACAGACAAGAGGTAAAATAACCAAATGCTTTAGCTGTTGAAGACAGTGATAAGCATATCCATTAGAACGCCAAGTTTTTTAAAAGAAATTTTGTGGCAACAGAGTTTCTACTATGTAAATGATCCAATGACCTTCTGGAACATTACTCTTAATGAATGCAACAGGGTGATTAAAATTAAAGAGGGTTTGTGTGTGATATGAACAAAACTGTTTATAAGAATCACAGGATATGGAACAGGTTAAGTCTCATAGCTATGAAATTATCATCCTCTGTTGCTTTAGAAGCAGAGAGCTTAATGTTACCAACTCTCTGCTTAGGAGTTTGCTGATTAATGTAGTTTTCCTTTTTTCCGTTTTGTATTTAGTTGTTTCTTTGTGTGCATTACTGGTATAAACTTTAACATATGGCAACAAATCGAACGGATTATTAATATAACTGTTCTGTCTGAAATGGGTGTAAAATGATGATTCAATACAGAGAAGTTCAAACTATGCTTTGAAGTAAAATAAATCTAGGCTACAATAATGCTGAAAGTATACCAAGTAAATGGCAAATTAAATATTGTTGCAATATATCAATTCCCAAATCCTCTATCTTACTTTTCAAATAACAAAATTATATTTCTATATGTGCACTAGTCTTGAAGTGCTAATGCCAATGTCTGAATAATAATGCTATCAGAGTTTCAATCAAAACATGAAATTTGTGTTGATGCTTAAGTGACATTTTTTCTTAGGTGTAGTACTGAATGTACTAGGTGTAAGAAAGAAAGTAATGCTCTGTCTTACTTTCTAACAAATATTTAATAGAACAGCAATAGCTGTAATTGCTGGTGGCCTTAACTTTGAATTGAAATGTCAGATATAGCACTCAAATCTAAGTCTATCTGTTCAGACACTACATTTAAAAAAAAAAAAAGAATCCAGAATTACCCTTATAAAATGTTTTAACATGTATTAGTGCACTCAAGTTGTGAAGAATTTCAGAAACAACTTGATGCAATAATGTTAATTTTATTGTAGCTTGCTATTACTCATGTTTTCCTGTGTTAATGAAAGTTATTCATGAGGCATCCATTCCTACAAGGTACTGAATCACCAGTCAAATAAAATACTAATTAATAAAAAGTGTTAAGTGGAAAATTTATCTGGCTATAGGGAGAAAATAAGGGAGAGAACCAGCAGGCCCAGAAATGGAATACAGGGTATCTTGCGGCTACATATATTATTCTTAAATAATAATTACAAAGCTTTATTTGCTGCCTTTTACAATATATTTATATATTTTACTTAAAAATATATTTTTATATCATCACACTTCTGGGGATACATGTTTTAATTGCTTGTTCCCTATTCTCATAGTCTCGACTGGGGAAAACCAAAGGAAGGCACTAAACTTATAGGAAGACTGTAATAAATCTGCTTCGGATCAATGCTAAATCCTTTATTAGCAAGATACAAAAGATAAAAATATGTTTCCAAAACCAATGCTGAATCTCAAGAGTAGAAATGCATCATAATCTCAAAATCTCTGAACTTCACATCCTCTACAATTTATTAAAATTAGGAAAATATGAGACCTTCAAGATGGCGGAAGAGTAAGACATGGAGATCACCTTCCTCCCCACAAATACATCTACATGTGGAACAACTCCTACAGAACACCTACTGAACGCTGGCAGAAGACCTGAGATCTCCCAGAAGGCAAGAAACTCCCCACGTACCTGGGTAGGCAAAAGATAAAAGGAAAAACAGAGACAAAAGAATAGGGATGGGACCTGCACCAGTGGGAGGGAGCTGTGAAGGAGGAAAGGTTTCCACGCACTAGGAAGCCCCTTCGTGGGCGGAGACTGCGGGTGGCAGAGGGGGGAAGCTTCGGAGCCACGGAGGGGAGCGCAGCCACAGGGGTGCGGAGGGCAAAGCGGAGAGACTCCCGCACAGAGGCTCGGCGCCGAGCAGCACTCACCAGCCCGAGAGGCTTGTCTGCTCCCCCGCCGGGGCGGGCGGGGCTGGGAGCTGAGGCTCGGGCTTCGGTCTGATCGCAGGGAGAGGACTGGGGTTGGCTGCGTGAACACAGCCTGAAGGGGTTAGCGCACCACAGCTAGCCGGGAGGGAGTCCGGGAAAAAGTCTGCAGGTGCCGAACAGGCAAGAGACCATTGTTTCGGGTGGGCGAGGAAAGGGGATTCAGACTGCTGCCTAAACGAGCTCGAGATGGGCACGAGCTGCGGCGATCAGCGTGGACACCAGAGACGGGCATGAGATGCTAAGGCTGCTGCTGCTGCCACCAAGAAACCTGTGTGCGAGCACAGGTCACTCTCCACACCTCCCCTCCTGGGAGCCTGTGCAGCCCGCCATGGCCAGGCTCCCGTGATCCGGGGACAACTTACCCAGGAGAATGCATGGCACGCCTCAGGCTGTTGCAACGTCCTGTTGTCCTCTGCCGCCTCAGGCACGCCCCGCACTCCATACCCTTCCCTCCTTCCCTCCCACCTGAGTGAGCCAGAGCCCTCAAATCAGCTGCTCCTTTAACCTCATTCTGTCTGAGCAGGAACAGATGTACTCAGGTGACCTACATGCAGAGGCGGGGCCAGATACAAAGCTGAACCCCAGGAGCTGTGTGAAGAAAGAAGAGAAAGGGAAATCTCTCCCAGCAGCCTCAGGAGCAGCAGATTAAATCTCCACAATCAACTTGATGTACCCTGCATCTGTGGAATACCTGAATAGACAACAAATCATCCCAAAATCGAGGCAGTGGACTTTGGGATCAACGATATATATATATTTTTCCTTTTTCTCTTTTGGTGAGTGTGTATGTGTATGCTTCTTGGTGTGATTTTGTCTGTATAGCTTTGCTTTTACCATTTGTCCTAGGGCTCTGTTTGTCCACTTTTTTTTTTTTTTAGTATAGTTTTTAGCACTTATCATTGGTAGATTTGTTTTTTTGTTGTTGGTAGATTTGTTTTTTGGTTTGGTTGCTCTCTACTTTCTCTTTTTTATTACTTCTTAATTTTTTAAATTTTTAATAATTATTTTTTATTTTAATAATATTATTTTATTTTTTAATTTCTTTCTTTTTTCTCCCCTTTCTTCTGAGCTGTGTGGCTGACACGGTCTGGGTGCTCACGCCGGGTGTCAGGCCTGTGCCTCTGAGGTGGGAGAGCTGAGTTCAGGACACTGGTCTACCAGAGACCTCCCAGATCCACATAATATCAAACAGCAAAAGCTCTCTCAGAGATCTCCATCTCAACACTAAGACCCAGCTCCACTCAACAATGAGCAAGCTACAGTGCTGGACACCATATGCAAACATCTAGCAAGACAGGAACACAACCCCACCCATTAGCAGAGAGGCTGCCTAAAATCATAATAAGGTCACAGACACCCCAAAACACACCACCAGAGACAGTCCTGCCCACCAGAAAGACAATCTCCAGCCTCATCCACCACAACACAGGCACTAGTCCCCTCCACCAGGAAACCTACACAATCCACTGAACCAACCTTAGCCACTGGGGACAGACACAAAAACAACAGGAACTACGACCCTGCAGCCTGTGAAAAAGAGGCTCCAAACATAGTACATTAAGCAAAAGGAGAAGACAGAGAAACCCACATCAGATGAAGGAGCAAGGTAAAAACCCACCAAAGCAAATATAAGAAGAGGAAATAGGCAGTCTACCAGAAAAAGAATTCAGAGTAATGATAGTAAAGATGATCCAAAATCTTGGACATAGAATGGAGAAAATACAAGAAGCGTTTAACAAGGACCTAGAAGAAATAAAGAGCAAACAATGATGAGCAACAAAATTAATGAAATTAATTCTCTAGAAGGAATCAAAAGCAGAATAATTGAGGCAGAAGAACGGATAAGTGACTTGGAAGGTAAAATAGTGGAAATAACTACTGCAGAGCAGAATAAAGAGAAAAGAATGAAAAGAATTGAGGACAGTCTCAGAGCCCTCTGGGACAACATTAAATACACCAACATTCCAATTATAGGGGTCCCAGAAGAAGAAGAGAAAAAGAAAGGTTCTGAGAAAATATTTGAAGAGATTATAGTTGAAAACTTCCCTAATATGGGAAAGGAAATAGTTAATCAAGTGCAGGAAGCACAGAGAGTCCCATACAGGATAAATCCAAGGAGAAACATGCCAAAACACATATTAATCAAACTATCAAAAATTAAATACAAAGAAAAAATATTGAAAGCAGCAAGGGAAAAGCAACAAATAACATACAAGGGAATCCCCATAAGGTTAACAGCTGATCTTTCAGCAGAAACTCTTCAAGCCAGAAGGGAGTGGCAGGACATATTTAAAGCGATGAAAGGGAAAAAGCTACAACCAAGATTACTCCACCCAGCAAGGATCTCATTCAGATTCGATGGAGAAATTAAAACCTTTACAGACAAGCAAAAGCTAAGAGAATTCAGCACCACCAAACCAGCTTTACAACAAATGCTAAAGCAAATTCTCTAGGCAGGAAACACAAGAGAAGGAAAAAAACCTACAATAACAACCCAAAACAATTAAGAAAACGGTAATAGGACCATACATATGGATAATTACCTTAAATATAAATGGATTATATGCTCCTAACAAAAGACACAGACTTGCTGAATGGACACAAAAACAAGTCCCATATATACGCTGTCTACAAGAGACCCACTTCAGACCTAGGGACACATACAGACTGAAAGTGAGGGGATAGAAAAAGATATTCCATGCAAATGGAAATCAAAAGAAAGCAGGAGTAGCAATTCTCATTTCAGACAAACCAGACTTTAAAATAAAGATTAGCAAAAGATACAAAGAAGGACACTACATAATGATCAAGGGATCAATACAAGAAGAAGATATAAAAATTGTGAATATTTATGCACCCAATATAGGAGCACCTCAATAAATAAGGCAAATACTAACAGCCATAAAAGGGGAAATCGACAGTAACACCACCATAGTAGGGGACTTTAACACCCCACTTTCACCAATGGACAGATCATCCAAAATGAAAATAAAGAAAGACAAGCTTTAAATGATACATTAAACAAGATGGACTTAATTGATATTTACAGGATATTCCAACCAAAAACAACAGAATACACTTTCTTCTCAAGTGTTCATGGAACATTCTCCAGGATAGATCATAACCTGGGTCACAAATCAAGCCTCGGTAAATGTAAGAAAACTGAAATCGTATCAAGTACTTTCTCCAACCACAATGCTATGAAACTAGATATCAATTACAGGAAAAAATCTGTAAAAAATAAAAACACAGAGGCTAAACAATACACTACTTAATAACCAAGACATCACTGAAGAAATCAAAGAGGAAATCAAAAAATACGTAGAAACAAATGACAATGAAAACACGATGACCCAAAACCTATGGGATGCAGCAAAAGCAGTTCTAAGAGGGAAGTTTATAGTAACACAATCCTACCTCAAGAAAGAAGAAACATCTCAAATAAACAAGCTAACTTTACACCTAAAGCAATTAGAGAAATAACAAAGAAAATAAAACCTGAAAGTTAGCAGAAGGGAAGAAATCATAAAGATCAGATCAGAAATAAATGAAAAAGAAATGAAGGAAACAATAGCAAAGATCAATAAAACTAAAAGCTGGTTCTTTGAGAAGATAAACCAAATTAATAAACCATTAACAAGACTCATCAAGAAAAAAATAGAGAAGACTCAAATCAATAGAAAAAGACAGAAGGAGAAGTAAAAAATGACACTGCAGAAATACAAACGATCATGAGAGATTACTACAATCAACTATATGCCAATAAAATGGACAGCCTGGAAGAAATGGACAAATTCTTAGAAGAGCACAACCTTCCATGACTGAACCAGGAAGAAACAGAAAATATAAACAGACCAATCACAAGCACTGAAATTGAGACTGTGACTAAAAATCTTCCAACAAACAAATCCCAGGACCAGATGGCTTCACAGGCGAATTCTATCAAACATTTTAGAGAAGAGCTAACAGCTGTCTTTCTCAAACTCTTCCAAAATATAGCAGAGGGAGGAACACTCCCAAACTCATTCTACTGGATCAGCATCAACCTGATACCAAAACCAGACAAAGATGTCACAAAAAAAGAAAACTACAGACCAATATCACTGATGAACACAAATGCAAAAATCCTCAACAAAATACCAGCAAACAAAATCCATCAGCACATTAAAAGGATCATACACCATGATCAAGTGGGGTTAATCCCAGGAATGCAAGGATTTTTCAGTATATGCAAATCAATTGATGTGATAGCCCATATTAACAAACTGAAAGATAAAAGCCATATGATCATCTCAATAGATGCAGACAAAGCTTTCAACAAAATTCAACACCCATTTAGGATAAAAACCCTCCAGAAAGTAGGCATAGAGGGAACTTACCTCAACATAATAAAGGCCATATATGACAAACCCACAGCCAACATCGTCCTCAATGGTGAAAAACTGAAACCATTTCCACTAAGACCAGGAACAAGACAAGGTTGCCCACTCTCACCACTATTATTTAACATAGTTTTGGAAGTCTTAACCACAGCAATCAGAGAAGAAAAAGAAGTAAAAGGAATCCACATCAGAAATGAAGAAATAAAACAGTCACTGTTTGCAGATGACATGATACTATACACAGAAAATCCTAAGGATGCTACCAGAAATCTACTAGAGCTAATCAATGAATTTGGTAAAGTAGCAGGATACAAAAGTAATGCACAGAAATCTCTTGCATTCCTATATACTAATGATGAAAAATCTGAAAGAGAACTAAAGGAAACACTCCCATTTACCATTGCAACCAAAATAATAAAATACCTTGGATTAAACCTACCTGAGGAGACAAAAGACCTGTATGCAGAAAACTATAAGACACTGATGAAAGAAATTAAAGATGATACAAACAGATGGAGAGATACACCATGTTCTTGGATTGGAAGAATCAACATTGTGAAAATGACTATACTACCCAAAGCAACTTACAGATTCAATGCAATCCCTATCAAATTACCAATGGCATCTTTCACAGAACTAGAACAAAAAATTTCACAATTTGTATGGAAACACAAAAGACCCCAAATAGCTAAAGCAATCTTGAGAAAGGAAAACAGAGCTGGAGGAATAAGACTCCCTGACTTCAGACTGTACTACAAAGCTACAGTAATCAAGACAGTATGGTAACTGGCATAAAAACAGAAATATAGATCAATGGAACAGGATAGAAAGCCCAGAGGTAAACCCACGCACCTATGTTCATCTTATTTTTGATAAAGGAGGCAAGAATATAAAATGGAGGAAAGACAGCCTCTTCAATAAGTGGTGCTGGGAAAACTGGACAGCTACATGTAAAAGAATGAAATTAGAACACTCCCTAACATCATATACAAAAATAAACTCCAAATGGATTAAAGACCTAAATGTAAGGCCAGACACTATCAAACTCTTAGAGGAAAACATAGGCAGAACACTCTATGACATAAATCACAGCAAGATCCTTTTTGACTCACCTCCTAGAGAAATGGAAATAAAAATAAACAAATGGGACCTAATGAAACTTAAAAGCTTTTGCACAGCAAAGGAAACCATAAACAAGGCAAAAAGACAGCCCTTAGAATGGGAGAAAATATTTGCAAATGAAGCAACTGACAAAGGATTCATCTCCAAAATTCACAAGCAGCTCATGCAGCTCAGTATCAAAAAACAAACAACCCAACCCAAAAATGGGCAGAAGACCTAAATAGACATTTCTCCAAAAAAGATATGCAGATTGCCAACAAACACATGAAAGAATGCTCAACATCACTAATCATTAGAATAATGCAAATCAAAACTACAATGAGGTATCACCTCACACCAGTCAGAATGGCCATCATCAAAAAATCTACAAACAATAAATGCTGGAGAGGGTGTGGAGAAAAGGGAACCCTCTTGCACTGTTGGTGGGAATGTAAATTGATACAGCCACTATGGAGAACAGTATGGAGGTTCCTTAAAAAACTAAAAATAGAACTACCATACGACCCAGCAATCCCACTACTGGGCATATACCCTGAGAAAACCATAATTCAGAAAGACTCATGTACCACAATGTTCATTGTAGCACTATTTACAATAGCCAGGACATGGAAGCAACCTAAGTGTCCATCAACAGATGAATGGATAAAGAAGATGTGGCACATATATACAATTGGATATTACTCAGCCATAAAAAGAAAAGAAATTGAGTTATTCATAGTGAGGTAGATGGACCTTGAGACTGTCATACAGAGTGAAGCATGTCAGAAAGAGAAAAACAAATATCATATGCTAACACATATATATATGGAATCTAAAAAAAAAAAAAAAAAAAAAGGTTCTGTTGAACCTAGCAGCAGGACAGGAATAAAGACGTGGACATAGAGAATGGACTTGAGGACACAGGGAAGGGGAAGGGTAAGCCGGGACAAAGTGATAGAGTGGCATGGACATATATACATTACCAAATGTAAAATAGATAGCTAGTGGAAGCAGCTGCATAGCACAGGGAGATCAGCTCGGTGCTTTGTGACCACCTAGAGGGGTGGGATAGGGAGGGTGGGAGTGAGATGCAAGAGAGTGGAAATATGGGGATATATGTATATATATATAGCTTATTCACTTTCTTATAAAGCAGAAACTGACAAACCATTGTAAAATATATACTCCAATAAAGATGTTAAAAAAAATTAGGAAAATATTATTTGAAAACCAACTTTACACCTTGTTATAGTGTGAAATAATGTAAGGCCAGTTTTGTATTTCTAGCATTCCTTCAGGAAACATATAGTACTTAACTATAATCTTAGTACAATGCCCCCCAACAGAGAACAAAACATTAATGTGTCCGTATTCTAGTAAACCCTGTAGGGTATCTTTGCAGAATATTACCCATGCATTCATCTGAATTTCACTTTTCACAAGCCAGGTTTCCAATTTTCAAATTTATAAGCTCAATAAAATACTTCTCAGCTCTTTTTTTATATCTTCCATTTCTCTCCTAGTCATACATATATTTTCCTCTACTACTTTGAATGTATGGAGAATAACTCTGAGAACTGTTTTGTCATCCTTATCTACTAGTTCCATCATCTTTTTCAGTTTTTCAAAATTTTCTTTTAATGATTTTTTTTTAAATTTATTTTATTTATTTGTTTTTGGCTGCATTGGGTCTTCATTGCTGTGTGCGGGCTTTCTCTAGTTGCAGTGAGCATAGGCTACTCTCTGTTGTGGTGCGCAAGCTTCTCATTGCGGTGGCTTCTCTTGTTGCGGAGCACGGGCTCTAGGCACACAGTCTTCAGTACTTGTGGCACATGGCCTCAGTAGTTGTGGCTTGCAGGCTCTAGAGCACAGGCTCAATAGTTGTAGCCCACGGGCTTAGTTGCTCCACAGCATGTGGGATCTTCCCAGACCAAGGCTCGAACCCGTGTCCCCTGCATTGGCAGGCAGATTCTTAATCACTGCACCACCAGGGAAGCCCTCCGTTTTTCAGTTTTGATTCCATTTTTCTTTACCTCTTATTTATCTCCTGAATATGGATGACATTTTTCACTTCTTTGCCTACCTGGGTATTTATGATTGAGTGTCACTGTGTATTTTACATTCTTTGTTGCTGCATTTTGACATGTCTTTTAAAAGAGTGTTGACCTTTGTTCTGGCATGCAATTAAATTACTTGAAAATAGTTAAATGCTTTCAAGCCTTGCTTTCAAGTTTCATAAAGGCAAATCAAAAACAGCTTTAGTCTAGGGCTAACTTAACCCTATGGTTAAGGCAATCTTCTGACAATTCTACCAAATACCCTGTGTATTACAAGATTTCCACTTTAGCTGGTGGGAACAGGAACTATTCCAGTGTTTTTCCCTTTGCTTTGGGTAGTTGTCTCTTCTGCTTCTGCTATCAGTGCCGAAACGAAGGCTTGAGGGTCACCCTCTTCATAAGGCTTTCTCTCTCTCTCTTTCAGCCTCCCTCCTCTCTGGTATTTGCTTCACAAATTGTAGCCATCTTGGCGTCCATGAACTCTGGTCTTTACCTTCTCAGCTCAGTGAGACTTCTAGGCTCTGTTTGGGTTCCTCCTCCTGTACAATGGCCTGGGAAAACTGGAAAGTGAGCTGATATACTTGTAGTTCTTTGTCTGTTTCCCCCTTCCCTTTGCTTTTTTCCCAATGTATGAAAACCATTTTTTTGATATACATCACCTACTTTTCTAGTTATCTAAGCTATGAAGCTAAACTTGGGTCCTGTTACTCTGTTTTGGACAGAAATAGAAGGACACCCCAAATCTTAGTAAAGAATCTACATTAAAGGAATATTGGTCAAAAACTAAGATAACACCCTGCTACTTCTAGCAAACACACAGCTTGTTTAACCTGAAGATAAATGTAAGAATTGAGCAATAGATTTTCAAGCCTATGTTTTCTGTGCCATCTCAACGTCTTACAGAACTTGCACTTGGGTTCCTGGTGATGAGAGAAATCTAAGGACCATCAAAACCCACCCCTCTCCCACTGTTGGGGTGAATTATGTACTTGAATTTTAAAAGGCAGAAGAATTGCTAGTGACAGTACTCAGAAAAGAAGGATATATAATCGTCTTTTATAACTAAAACTGGTGACTGAAATTGTCTTGGCCAGGTTTTCTCTGTTAACAAAACTAAATTTCTTTGCCCTAGTTGGTCAAACATCTTTGCCTCACTTGATAGAGACTGAGAACAACTAGTAATAGTCTCTTTGTGCCCACATTTTAACAATACCAAAGGAGCCTTTAACTCTTATGTTATGTTTCTACTGTTTCAACAAATTTGTCTTGATTTCTTATTTCCTTCAGTAGAATAACAATACCCACTCTATAAGCTTTCTTATTTATGAACTGGATACAGTTTAGAAAAGCAACATTTATAGTCTAAGAAAAAGGAGAGAACCACCACAAATGCTTACACAAATTCACAGATGTATCTATAAAAGCAATTTGAGTTACAAAAAGGTATAAATCTTTCACTGAGTAAGTGAGAGAATAAAGTCATAGAAGATTGTTTTGTTCTTCTACATTATCTTTCCCTAAGCTAAAGAGTTAGTAGTAAAGTAATAATTAGTTTTTATTATCTCAATATCATGGTTGGGAAATCTGCCTGTAGAAGATTTAGAAGTTACCTAAGGTCTATAGCAAAAATGCAAAGCTTGCATTTAAACCTTATATTTACACTAGTTTATCCATGTAGATAAACATGGATAAACCTTTTTATGCTATTGCCCAGCCTTTTATGCTATTGCCCAAGTCAGACATGGGAATGCCAAGCAGAACTTTGAGAAATATCACTTTTCTTGCCAGCAAATCTACTAATGCATTATTAGATAAAATTCTATAATCTGTTGAGATTTTCTTGAACCAGATCTTTGTCTTCAGTTTATTGATAGATGATCAGCACCCTCATTCTGCACAGGGACACTCTCCACTCCTAAAAGGCAAGAATATTATCCTATTCTTTGGCTGTCTATATCTCATTACTTACGTGCTCTGTTGTGGTTGATCCTCGGAATCTATCCACTAAGCCACACACTTCAGTCCCATGAGACACTGATTTATTAGTGAGTAGCCTTTTGGGAGCAAAGAAACTGTTCTTACTCTCTCTCAGCTCATGTGTTGTCATAAACATGACAGCTTTCTTCACCCAAAATCTTGATCCATAATCTTAAGTGAACATATAGAGTTTAGAATCTAGCCACTCCCTTTTTTGTTTTCCAGAAAAGGAGAAGGAGCCTGAAACTCAGAGACAAGTTAAATGTTTGGCCTCTAAGGTAAGCCACCATTGTAAGTTGCCCTGACAGGGCACAAGTTTGAGTCTTCTGATCCCAAGGTTTAATTAAAGGTTACCTATCACCACCAGATATTGCAAGTTATGGCCTGTAGACTTTTGTGACCAAGGGGTTTTTTGTTGCTGTTCTTTTCTGTGTGTTTATTTTTTAATTTGAACTAGCAAACATCATTTTATAAAATTATGGATAATAAAAATTCAGGTTTCCTACTTCTCTGGAATAAATGGTGGACTCAGTGACAATGCCTGCATTCCCACATGATGACCATTTGCTAGAACTGACGAAAAGAACATGAGCTTCTCAGTTCCCTCCACTGTCTGTTGTCTCCCCAGCACTGAGGCTAAGTCTGAACTGTTGTTACTTTATGTCGAGTTCACCTTACCCATTTATCTCACTGGTCTGTTCTTATAGACATTCATGTTTGTGACTTTTGTAATGCACCCTACTTACTCGCTTCCTGCAATGCAGTGCTGATGGTATTATAAACAATTGTTCTACTCTCAGTCTTCCCTATACCTGGCATTTTCATCCTTCTAGTTTTTTAGGCTGAACACCATG
Source organism: Balaenoptera acutorostrata (assembly GCF_949987535.1). Lineage (NCBI taxonomy): Eukaryota > Metazoa > Chordata > Mammalia > Artiodactyla > Balaenopteridae > Balaenoptera > Balaenoptera acutorostrata. The sequence continues at coordinate 17,507,850 of NC_080081.1, forward strand.
GAGCCATTGTTAACTCTCTCTTTCACTCACATTCTTACCCAATCCACCAACAAATCTATTCAGTTCTCTAAAATATACCTAAAATAGAATAACTTCCCACCACCTCCACCAGGGAGGGTCTGGTCCAAGACATGATTATCTCCAACCAGGGAGATGTAAATAACTGTCTAATCGGTCTCCCTGATTCCACGTTTTCTTCCCTAGAGCCACACGTTGTAACAGCAATGTTCAAAACCCACCCGTATCTCCCATCTCACTCTGAGTAAATGCTGAAGAGTTTAAGGGCCACCTGCTCTAGCTCCTCCTCCCCTACCCTCATGACCTCTGACCTCATCCCCCAGTTCTTTCTCTGGCTCATTCCCCTCCAGCCACCCTAGACTCCTTGCTGATTTGGACATATTATCTCATAAGTATGTGCATTCTCAATGTCTATTTGTGAAAATCATGGTTAAAGAATGAATCAATTAAATAATTAATATACAAGGACTGTGCTGGATGTTCTGGTCAGCTATGAATTTGGAATTTTATTTATTGTAAGAGAAACAAAATTGAGGAGAGAGCTGAATTTAAAATAGGGCTGAAATTTTCCCTAATAGGAATGATGATGGGAAAGGAGTTGATGTACTCAGGGTAGTGATCAATAAGAGACAATGTGAATCTAAGCCAAATTATGAGGGAATTGAGGGCCTAGAGATAATGACTTCTGGTTAAAAGATGGTAGAGTCAATGAAAGAGACATCCAGGAGGAGCCAAATAATTGTTGATAGAAGGAAGGAGGTTGTCATTATTGAGTGGGTGCCTGAAAGTGAAATTTGGGGTGTGGGCTCTTATTGGTAACACCCATGCAGTGAGGGGCTGATGTGAGTGACAACAAGGAATGATGTTGAACTGATCAGTTAAGTGGATATTGAAATAATCCAGTAAGGAGCAGAAATTGTTCAAGAGGAAGACAGTAAAGCAGGTGCTACAATCTTTCATAAACAAAGGTGGGGAGGGAATGAGGAGGATGGTATGACTGTAAAAATGGGACCATGTGATATAATCTGTTGGCAAATACCTCGGAGGGGCTCAATGGTCTGTAAATGCAGTGAGAAGCAGGGAGGGGCACCTTTTATCCAGCCTGGGGGCGAGCAAGGCAAGGACCATAGAACATGAGAGGCTGTAGGTATCCTTAGGTGTCAATATCATGGATTCAGAGGACACTTCCTTAGGTTACTTAAAATATAATAAGGTGATTGAGTTCTTTTTTTTTTTTAACTTCATAAAAATAAACTGAAATATTTATTCATTAAACAATGAATTTTGATTTTCAGTCTTAAAAATCCAGTTATGTTGAAAACCACAAAATCTTCAAGAGCACTTAAGTTTTCAAGGTGAATAATTTCTTTTCAAATAGATTAAACATATTTATGTATATATGTATACACATAGATATACTCATTTAATCAATAGCATATCAATTTTAAGAACATTAGTATAGAACCAGAGATAATTTAAGCTAGTTTTGATAAAAACCTACTTCTATCCATTAACTACTTCTCACAGAGGTGATTCAAACACTTAGTCCCATGTCCATCATCAATCATTCTACTACCCTCTTTCTTGGTAACTAAATACCACTTGCGCTATTATACACACTGTTCTCCAGCATCTCAAGATCATTTTCGGGCTAGGACCTTTGCACAGGTGTTACTTATGTCTGGAATGCTCTTCCCGTAATTTCCGTATGACTGACTCCTTGTGCCTCAGACCTCAGCTTAAATCCCATCTCCTGAGATATGATTCTCTGACCATGAAGAACACAGTAGTAGCCCATTCATTCATTACTATACCATACACTTTTTAAAATCTTAATATCTAGCTTTACGTTTGCTTATTTGTTATCCCACCCATTAAAAGAATCACCAGCATTATTGCCTAGAATAACGTCTGGTACATAATAAATTCTCTGTAATACTAGATGATTTAAAGAATAAGTTATAAATAATATTAGTCTGAAATTGTCCAAAATGGGTTCTGGTCCCATTTCTACTATTGCTTACTCAAATTTATTACCTAGATCACTTCTCTATTTAATGAGCAACTGATAAAAGGGAAAAAGGATTTTAAAAATCCTGATAAAATGCCTTGGGATATTTTAAGAAAGAAGTTATGTATATCTTAGCTATATTACTGTGGTCGTATCAATAGAAAGTGGCAAGGAGAAACCATGATTTAATATAAAATAGCATGATTCCTTAGTGGAAATTATATCAACAAAATCTATGATCAGCATTACTTGTCAAATTATCAAACAGAAACTTTACTGGCAACAAGTTCAGGGAATGTGTAACTTTATAATCATCACATTGAGGATTATGTTTTGACAAGGTCAAACCTAAAACAAATATTAAAATGTGGATAATGAATTACTGACAGAATACACAGGAAAGAGACAAATCTGTTTATGAACATTATTCTTTCAAACACTAGACATATAATTAGTTCTAAAAAAAAATTTACTTTTCCAAATAAGATTTGTGTATATCTATTCAAAACAGCTAAACACTCACAGTTGTGCATGGTGTGAGTATGTGTACATTTTTATTAATTCTTTCATGCTCAATAAATAAAAATTTCAGCATCAAAATGCATTGATAGTTGGTTTTTGTTACAATAGATAATCATTTAGTGCCAGATGTTTAGTGTCTTAAACATGGGCACAATTGCTAATGAAGCCAGTGGTTATCCATACCCAAAAACCACTAAGACTATAATCATTATTGATTTTTGAACCTCACAAACCAATCACTGGAATAACCATAAGCCTCCGTGCATTATATATACTGATGATTTGTTTATGCATAGACTGCTGTATATTCAATTACTTAGTTATTTTTAATAATAAATTTTGTACTACAAATACTACACAAAACAAAATTTGCAACCAACCAATGATTCCTCCTTAAGCCCATCCCTCTGACTTATAATCTACAACCTGAGAATCTTTCCATTTCCATGCTTGCCTTTTCTTTACTCTGTACTTTATTAAGTTTTATATGCATATGTACTTTGTATGTAGACCTTTAAAAGTCTTATATTTGAGATGTTTCGTGTATTAAAATTCCACACAATCATTGATATGAATTTCATCAATTTGACTGTTTGCACCAATGCCACACTATCTTAGTAACCACAATTTATAATAAGCCTTACTTGGTTTAGCGATTATCTTCTTGATGATCTTCTGAGTGCCCTATATACTCTTTGTTCTTTACCCTTCTACTCAAAATCATATTGAGTCTCATGAAAAATTCTTTTGGATTTTGATTTGAACAACACCGATCAATTTAGGCAGATTCAACATTTCACACTATTATCTTTCTGTTCATGAATATGATATATCTCAATTTAGTCTATTCATATTTATAATTTTCTCTGTATATTTATATTATATAGTTATTCTTAAATACTTGATATTATACAAGTTTAAATGATGTTTTCTCCTTAAACTTTCCAGTTTCCTGCCTTTTATAGAAATGGAATCGACTCTTCCATATTAAAAAATTTTTATATAGCACCATTTATCTACCACCTTGTCAAATTCTGCTATTCAATAATTTACAGGTGAGTTACTTTGTGTTTTCTATGTAGATGATCATATTGTATGGAAAAGTCAATTTTATTCCTAATTTACATTCTTTATCTTCTAATTATCTTTAAAAAAAAAAAAAAATTACCTGGGGTAGAACCTCCAAAACAATGTTGAACAGAAATGGTGATAGTTGATTAATTGCCTTGTTTTTGCTTTTAAAGGACTGTTTCTAATGTTTTAATATTTAATATGTTTGTTCTAGATTTTAAATAAATACTCTTTAAGGGAGTAAGTACAAATCAGTTCTGGTAAATTATGTTTTTTAAAAAAATGTACCATTTCACCTAATTTTTAAAAATTGTTGGTATATAGTTGTTGATACTGTTCTCATGCTATCATTAAAAGCTCTACTTTGTGTGTAGCTACTAACCACCTTTTCATTTGTATCATTTTGTCTTTTCCTCATCATCTGAATATGTCTATTGTTAGTTCTTTAAGAATCAACTATCAAAAAGATAAATTTAAAAAACAATACCTTTTACAATTGTGTCAAAAAGAATAAATTACTTAGGAATAAATATAACCAAGGAGGTGAAAGACCTATACACTTGAAACTTTAAGACATTGATGAAAGACACAAATAAATGGAATGATATTTCATGCTCAGGGATTGGAAGAACTAACATTGTTAAAATTCCCATACTACCCCCCAATGCAATCTACAGATTCAATGCAATCCTTATCAAAGTTCCAATTGCTTTCACAGAAATAGAACAAACAATTCTAAAATTCATATGAAACCACAAAAGACCGTGAATAGCCAAAGCAACCTTAAGAACAAAGTTGAAATCATCATACTTCCTGATTTCAAATTATGTTACAAAGCTACAGTAATCAACACAGTATGATTTTGGCATCAAAACAGACACATAGATCAGTAGAACAGAGAGCTCAGAAATAAACCCATGCATATATGGTAAATTAATTTATGACAAAGCAGCCAAGAACATACAATAGGGACAGGAAAGTCTCTTAAATAAACGGTTTTGAAAAAACAGGATAGCTACATGCAAAAGAATGACACTGGACCAGTATCTTAAACTGTACACAAAAATCAACTCAAAATGGATAAAGACTTGAACATAAGACCTAAAACTACAACTCCTAGAAGAAAACATAAGGCAGTAAGCTCCTTGACACAGGTCCTAAAGATGATTTTTTTAGGATATGACACCAAAAGCAAAGACACCAACAGCAAAAATAAAGAAGTAGTACTACATTAAACTAAAAAGTCTCTGTACAGCAAAAGACATGACCAACAAAATGAAAAGGTAACCTGTCAAATAAGAGAAATATTTGCAAATTATATATCTGATAAGGGGTCTGTATCCAAAATACATAAAGAACTCACATAACTCAAAAGAAAAAAAATCTGATTAAAAAATGGGCACAGGGGCTTCCCTGGTGGCGCAGTGGTTGGGAGTCCACCTGCCAATGCGGGGGACACGGGTTCGAGCCCTGGTCTGGGAAGATCCCACATGCCGCGGAGCAACTGGGCCCGTGAGCCACAATTGCTGAGCCTGCGCGTCTGGAGCCTGTGCTCCGCAACAAGAGAGGCCGCGGTGGTGAGAGGCCCGTGCACCGCGATGAAGAGTAGCCCCCGCTTGCCGCAACTAGAGAAAGCCCTCACACAGAAACGAAGACACAACACAGCCATAAATTAATTAATTAATTAAAAAAAAATATATATATATATATTAAAAAAAAGAGATGCACTTCCTTTAAAAAGAAAAAAAATGGGCACAGGAGCTGCATAGACATTCTTCGAAAGAGACATACAAATGGCCAACAGGTACATGAAAAAAGCATTGAGCATCACTAATCATAAGGTGAATGTAAATCAAAAAATCACAATGAGATATCACCTCACACCTATCAGAATGGCTATTATCAAAAAGACAAAAAATAACAAGTGTTGGTAAGTATGTGAAGAAAATGGAACCCTCGTGCACTGCTGATGGGAATAAAAATTTATGCAGTCACTATGGACAACAATATGGAGGTTCCTCAAAAAATTAAAAACAAAGCTATCATTTGATAAGAGAAATACCACTTCTAGGTATTTATCCAAAAGAAAACCAAATCACTAATTTGAAAAGATATATGTACCCCATGTTCATTATATCATTATTTACAGTAGTCAAGACATGGAAGCAAACTAAATGTCCATCAATGGATGAATGTATAAAGAAAATATGGTATCTATATACACAATGGAATATTATTCAATTGTTAAAAAGAAGGAAATCTTGCCATTTGCAACAAATGTATGAGACTTGAGAGCATTATGCTAAGTAGAATAAGTCAGACAGAGAAAGACAAATACTGTATGATCTCATTTATATGTGCAATCTTAAAACAAAAACAAAACAAACTCATAGTTACAGAGAAAAGATTGATTGGTGGTTGCCAGAGGTAGGAAGTGGATGAAATGGGTGAAGGTTGTCAAAAGGTACAAACTTCCAGTTATAAAATAAGTCATTGGGATGTAATATACAGCATGGTAACTATAGTTAACAAAACTATATTCTATATTTGAAAGTTGCTAAGAGTACATTTTAAAAGTTCTCCTCAAAAGAAAAGTAAAATTTGTAAGTATGTGTGATGATGTATGTTAACTACCCATATTGTAGTGATCATTTCACAATATATACACATATTGAATCATTGTGTTATATACCTGAAACTGCTGTAATGTTATATGTCAATTGTTTCTCAATTTTTTTAAAAGGCAGGGAAAATATGCCATTAAAGGTAAGTTTAAAAGGACAGAGAATACCCTAAAGGGCAGCAATCTTTAGAATTTTTAAGAACCCACGCTGAATCCCTAACTGCTATATTTTTATATTAATATATTTATTAACACAAATAGACTCCAGAAATAAGGTTAAGTGAAATTTGAGAATACAACTCATATATCTAAATAATTATGGGTCAATGGTATTATTACTGTATGAAACATTGGTTTAGAGAAGCAAAATGACCTTTTAAAACTGATTTTCATTATTTGCCACATGAATATTATATCTACTTGATCGTTTCAGGAAAACACTCTTATTCATCCTTATCTTTTAGATAGCACTTTATTTTTTGCCTTTTGAATGTGAGATTGGGCTTGTCATTGTTGTAAACTTCAACTCTCTCCTTTTATAAGACTAGATAACAGATTAGAGAAAATGGGAATGGAAAACAACATATATTCAGTAAAATTACATGAATGGGAATTAAATATGATAAAATATTTTATATAGAACAAGTCTGGGTAGAAAATAAAACTCTGCCATATTTCATTTAGGTAATTTAATGTTGAATGTTATGTTGCTTAGTTCAAAATTTGAAACTGATTTTTATGAACACTAGGATGTTTGAAATGTGGTCAGTGTTAAGAGGAAGCTATAGAAATGTTAATTTTATAAAATCATGCTCAGATGGGTTCATTTTAAAAATTGAAGGAATATCATTGTGTTTCAATACGTGTCTGACTCATATCAAAATAGCCTTGTTTGCCTAGTTTGTCAAAAGCAGTAGAATCTGAGAACTCATGAAATAAAATAAGGTAGCTTTAAGAAAAATAAAACTAACATAGCATGATTTCAGTTCCATTTCAGAGGAAAGCAAAATAAAAGTAGTTTAAGGACAAGAATATTAGCACAACCACAAAATCAAACTGAAAGCACTATTCTTTCTCATAATATAGGGCAATTGAACTTCACTTGGTCTTCCAAACTCTCAGTAATTAGTAATTTCCTGCTCTCTCTGGCTCCTGGGATATAGGCACAGACATATTGATCTAAATGATGGTGAAGTATCACTTTGCATTAAGTGTCTAAGTGGTGTTGCAACACCTGCTACTTTCTGACAGCCTGAAAGAGAGACACCACCAGACCTATCTTGTTATCAAGAAGTAAGACCAATTTTGGTCCCTTGATAAATGAAATAGAAAGTGATTGTTGTGAATTTCACATCTTACCATGGTACTTTTTCATATATTAGCTATTTAAGTTTTTAATTAAAATATTAAATATATAAATATTATGTTCTAGGTGGAAAGAGAAAATGATATACTAAATGTTGTAATATATGAAAGTGAAGTGCAAAGAAAAGTGTGTAAAGCAATATGATAAAATAATACTCATAGGTTTAAATAAATCCCCTGAAGATGACATTTCAATACTTGACTAAGCTGAAGTAACACAAAATGGTGACAAACTTTTCCATTTATTAGGACTTAGAACTTTCACTTAAAAACAATGAGAAAGAATGGAAGTGTCTTCAGCAGTACATTCACATATGTAAGGAATCATCTGACATCATTGTCAACAATAGTTACCAATAGTGGGTGCACAGAAACTAGTTAGGAGGCTACTGCAATATTCCAGGGGAGAATCAGTTACTTGATGAACAATTAATAGGAATTTATGATTAATTAGACATGGATGGGAACACCTAGTTAAGGAGTATAAAATAAAAATAGAAAATTAGAGTTCCGAGCAATGGCCATCACACCCTGAAGAAGGCGACTGGAGAGGGCAGAGTGGAGCAAGAAGCTGCAAAGGTAAGAGGTCAGGGCCTTAAAAGTCAAACAATTAGAGGAGATCAGAGGTTCCAGAAAATTCTAAGAAAAGATAATTCAAGATAAGACATTAGGGAATTGAGAAGTCAAGATACCAAACAAATCAAAGGTTAAAAATAGAAATTTTAGGACTATAGCAAGACAATTTATAAACATATACGTACTACATAAGAGAACAGTGATTTCTGTTCTCTTATGAGGTAGGTGAAACCACCTACCTCAACCTGCCTCTGCTTTCATAAATATAACTTTGGGGTTTTGCACTTCATTTTTTGGTTGATAAAGTTTTTCCCCCTCAATAGATGCTACTCTTCAAATTTTTATAACATTTTATTATACTCAAAATTGTATTTATTTAAAATTTAGTAATAGGGGATTTACTCTGGCAAAAATGTTATATCATTTGTAATCACTGAAATTTTATTTTTATACAAACTCGAATTTATGAAATCAGCACCTCGACTCTTAATTATGCCATCAAGGCATTTTTGAAGAAGATTTGAAAATATATTTTTTGCAATAAAATAAATCCCTAAAATATTCACAACATCACTTTAAAATCACCAATACAAATAATTTCTTTTAATCTTGTAATTTAATTCATATGTTTTCTTCTTTAATCTTAAAAAATAAAAAATGTGTTCCATAAATATCAAACATTTACAAGGTGATACCAATGTATGATCCAGCAATCTGCCTTTAGAGATTAGGCCTAAATTTGTTTCCTCCATAAATACTTGCGAAGATAAAATTTATTGTGAATTATTAAAGTAAAGCCCTTAAAAGTCCTTTTTACTAAGAAGAAAATCAGAGCAAATTAATGATGCTTATAATTTGGTATTTTTTAGCTAAATATTTCATGATCTAATCTCACATTTGCTTGAGAATATGGACATATTTCTTTTATCCAGACTTTCCTGAAAGTAAACTAAAAGTGAATTACTATTTTCATTATTTTGCCAAATATTTCTTAAAATATATCTATAATTAAAATATCAGTCTAAAAACTAAGAAGGAATAGAGCAAGTAAATTCAATTTTGAAAAGCACAAGCAAATGAACACAATTTTTGTTCTTCAGCGCTTTATGACAAAATGATGTTCATTAGACGATATTTTTATGTTTTACAACCCAGTGGCCTATCTGATGACACTAAATTCTGTATAGTAGGAACTACAAGAAACTTTTTTCATTATTTTTACCTATTAGAGCCAAATTGAGTTTTTACACCTCTTGGGAGTAGAAGTCAAATACTTAGTTTCTTATAAAAGCCACAGTAAAGTTTTTTATTTTCAATGCAGCCATGTGACTGTATTTAATATTTCATACCTTAACAGTTTCAAATCCAGCCCTACCAAAAGGTAAAGAACCAAAATTGCAATGCTTGAAACATTAGAGAAATGTTTCAAAATAAAAAGTTTTTAAAGAAAATCTAAGAGTTTTATTTTTATCTACAACTAAATAATAATTATTTAGTTTTATAACTATTTCAAATATTTAAAATACTTAAAATTTAGATTCAGTCAGATTTCAGAAACCGGGGATGGATACTAAGAGTTTTGATTGCATCTACTTGCTTAATATTCTATTTTGGCTTTGATTATGAACCTTGTCATTGAATGAAAAGCTTCTTTCCTAAATTCCACCTGTTTTCATCATTATATGCCATTACTGCTTCCTTGAAAATAGATCAAAATTATTATTTGCATATAATTTTATTATGGAAATGTATAATATGTAAATATTTCCTGATTGACATTAATTAATAAGCCCAAATTTCATCTCTTCTCCACATTAAATACTAAGGTATTATTAGTTCTTCTCTAATTTTTGTCACTTAGTTTCTATCCTGAGTATATTTTTGGTAAAATATGTAAAAATGACAAAAAAATGAACACTTGTTTCAAGAAGTAAACACCTGACTAATGTACTTATCCTCAAATTTTTGTTCATAGATACCAACACTCCACATACTTATGGCCTAGTACAAAGAAATAAACACTTCTGCAGATATTTGTGTGTGTGCGTGCATTTAGCATCATAAATATATTTAATCCATTGTTAAAACATAGGTATAAAAATAAGCTACCTAATAATTATGAATTATTAGAAAATAACATTTGTTTTAAATAAAATTGTTATAATAATAATACCTTGCTTTAACTGTCCTTTAATGCCTTCTGGAAATGTCCAAATTAGTAGAAACGAGTGCCTGAATTTATTAAAATTTTAAACTAACACATTTGCAGTAGCTTTGGAAATTGCACAGCTCAAATGTACAGCCCCAATTTTTATATATACCAAATCAACATTTTTCTGTGAGTATGAGATCAAATATTCTTAAAAATACTTCCCAGTCCATATTGCTATTTAATTGTGTAGTTATAATACCATTTAGTTCATTCCTAAATGGAAAGTGGTTATAAACATGGCAGAAGTCTAGATAATGTTATGAAGCTCGAGTCTCTGAATATGCCTCCCAGTTTCATGAAATAACATGAATAAATGTTACCCAGAACACTTAATGGCTCTTTAAAATGTTCTGGTTTAATATTATTGATTATTCAAACACACGGACTTCTCATTAGAAATCTATGAAGCAAAATTTTACAAATAGAAAATGATTTCCCAACCTTAACATATTACAGGAATAATAAAACCTTCTGCCCTGAAGGACCATTTTTAATCACTAACAAGACAAACTGAAGAAATACTGGAAACAGAAGGTGCTATAGATGAATAACCTCTCATATCCAAACACATACATATATATATGTATTCACTTCTAGCATCCATTTTAAATAGAAATATTTTGAGATGGTCTAACTTGTGTCAAGCAGGTACCTTTGTTTAAATAAGTATTTTAGGGAAATATCTTCTTTACTATTCTGTTCTTTTCATTAAGGCTGAGTCTATAAAGGGATAAAATTCAGTTTAAGAAGGAATCATCAACAGCTATTTTCTTGAACAATGAAAATTTCTCTATTTTCTAAACTAAAATGTGTGATCTGCTTCCAAATTAAATTGTAATAATTGTAACATGTTGATTGCTTACGCTCCACTGTGCTTACGACTCACAGCATTCCTATGAAGTACTCTCGTAGTTCTCATTTTATAACTGAGAAAACTGAGGATTGAGGCAATTATAGAAGTGAATTGTCGAGCCCTTCCAGGAGTAAACGAAGCTGGGATGGGGCACAGATCCCCATGGCTTCAAAGCTCCTGCTATTAAGACTACTTATTGTCTGTCAATCATCTTTATCCCTCACTGCTAAACACCACTTACAGGTAAAGAAGAGAAAAAAAACAAGGCAGAAGCTATCAAATGGATACCCTCAGCTTGTTTATTCTAGTCCCATTAAGAAGTACTCTCTTTCAAAAGGCTTAAGCCAACTTCAGATACATCCCATGTTACCTAAAAAGTACAGTTTATTATTACGTATTTAATCAAAACTTCTGAAAATGTAGTGTAGACAAAGTTGAAGGATTTCAGAGTCATTATAACAAAAGGAATCATTTGAGAATGTTCAGGGTGGTGGCGTGGCTGCATGGGGGGACACCCATGATGTTAGCAACTAACTTTTCAAGAAATACTTCAAAGATTTTTAGTGCTATAAAAAGGGGAATTTGCACATGTGCCTCTAATTACACAGTTTATATACTCAGTTGCTTTCGTATCATTGAAAATGGTAATTACTTCTTACTTTGCTTAGTAATTGAAAATTCCTTCAGCACTCCTATTTGTCTTATTTTTGTTATTGAATTGAAAATATAATAATCCCCTACTGGGTGCATCTTAGTAAGCATGTAAATACTCATTTCTAATAAAGTTGTAATTGTCTGGCAAAGACCTGAAGACAGTAGTGTAAGACTGCTTTTTTGATGAGCAAAATTTTGATTGTACTGATGTATATTTTACTTTATTTCATATTATATAGTTCAGCTCAGCATTCAGACAAAAATAATATATTTTAATTATTTTTTGGAATTTTTTTATCTCAAGATGAATATTTACCCTTGCATTAATGGAAAACCAGTGGAAGGGACGCAATTTGAAATCTTTGTCATCAACACAGCCAGTATGTTACTGTGCCCTTATTTCAACCAGATAGCTCAGTCACTGCTATTTAGCTTTACAATTAACATTATTGTGAATATAAAAACTAAGAAAACTATTTGTTTTTCAATTTAGTCTTCTCGTTAGTGAAACTCCAAATTTCACCATTCATCAACTTCTCATTATGTGACAAGGGATCCAAAGACAAAGAGAGGAACCGGATGAGAGGAAATAGCTTAAACTTGCAGATTTGACTCATTTCGAGAAAATAAAAAAACTGGAGGCAGTTTGTAATAATTATGCTTTAAAATATATTTCTCCTTTGTTCTCTGCCTCACTTAATTTAGGGTGTACTTCCGTGCATTAAAAGACTGAGGGGAAAAAAGGAAGAGGGGCAGCCTGGATCACTGAAGAAATTATGCCCTCAGGCTTCACTGAAGAATGAGCCACGATAATACACAGGCAATTAAAGATTCAAATCACCTTAGAATGTTCTAAAAATCTATTTGGACTTTTTTGTTAAATTGCCTAAGATGAATTTAAAATGATGGGAGCAATAAAATTTAATTGTAATTTAAATGACCCTAAACTCTAAGGAGAGAAAAGAACTGCTTGCTATTTTTATTTAGAATCAATCAACTTTGAAAACAAAAATGATGGATTATATTATTATTATTGTTAAGGAAAGGAAGGAGCAAAACCATCCAGGGATTTCTTAGAGTTGGCTGGTGGGTCTTTGTTGACCAAGGAGTGTAATGACAAGTTTCACTCCCCTGAAGGCTCAGCCGTGCCTCACACCTGAATTAGGTGCTATGTGTTCTAACAAGCATGGCCAAGGTTACCTTGTTCCTAGGAGATATGTTCTCTGTCCATCCAGCTTCTTCTCTGGGAAAATAGGGAATACTTCCAAGAAATATGATTATTTTTAAATAAAAAGCAATACATAAATATGTTGTTCATGAAATCAAACATTTTAGAGGGGGTTTACGTGAAAAGTCCTCTTAACAGTCCCTCACCTGATTCTACTTTCTCTGGGCCAGGAAAACAACGCTAAGAATATTTTTGTGTGTTTCTGATAACGTTCACAGAATGAATTTGCACACGTCTTTTTAAAAATTTACATACATAAGATTAAAATATACATGGAAACTGCTTGTTTGATGGATGAATGAATTTAAAAAATAGTGAATGAAGAATCACTCTTTGGCAAGAAATTGTTTCACCTCTAAGATATGCCAGGGGCTAGTATTAGGTACCATCTCAGTAAGAACTGAGGATCAGGAACTTGGATAGTCACACTGAGCCGATTGCAGTCCTCCATCACTGGCAGCCTCCATTAGCCAATGAGGGGACATAATTGGGATGAGAGTTCCCTTGGGTCAGGAACTTGCAGCATCTCAGCATACCAACCCATTGCGTTGCTAACCACAGTCTCTCATCTCCAAATGGTGATTTATGATTTGTTGAGCTGCTAAGTACTCAATCAGCCGTCCAACAACTCCTTTAGTTCTCCATCTGACTAATTAGGAAAAATTGGCTTGAGGCATGGATGTGTGAGAAAAAGGGAAAAGCTTTGTTTCTACAACTTAATAGTCTCATAACCAGTTCTCTTTCATAAAAGGGGAAATTAACAACATCAAAGCCTCTTCTAACTCCAGAACAATTATGTAGAAGGCAGTTTGTCTAGTTGAAGTGAAGGCCCCTCATGGAGGGATCTCCACAATTTACATCTTCCTTTGATTGCTGCTTACCAACCCAGAACACCATGGCTGCCTTATGCTGTCTTCTTGGCCACTGTTAATAGACCACTATAGCCATCGTCTTTTTGCCTTTTCTAAGCCCAACATTTACACTTCAATAGACTCCTTGAATTAAAATGAATAAACAAACACAGCTGGAAGAATAATAATTTCCCCCCTTACTTCTACACTGTTTGAATTTTGTTTTTACAGTGGCTTAAGAAGCGGATGATGAGATAGCTAATTTACTCCTTCATACACATTCGGGGGAAGGCTAATCATAACCTTGTAGACTCCCTGAATGTTTCACATCCTTAACTTCTCAGGAATTTAGGATTGCAAGCCCTAATGTAGGTTGGAGCACAAAATCCTAAGTGGTTGAAACTGGCAGAACCTGACTGAATGCCCCAAAATACCAAGTCATCGGTTGAAAGCTCCTATGTATAGAATCCAGTATGGACTAAAAATAATAGTAAAAAGCACCACCTCAAAATGATGACTAATAGGAAACCCAACCAGGACCAGAACATTTTAAATAGGTAGGAATCTAGAACCTAAAGAAACACTTTGAGGTATGGAAATTGACAAGCATTTTGATTAATCCTTCTTTTCCTTTCCATGAATATGGAGATATGAATGAATTTGACCAGCTGTAGACATCCTGACATAAGTCTGCTCCTGGCCATGAGTAGTTTCAGGAGCTGTATCATTGGTACCTTGTTACTTGTGTCATTTGCACGATTTACTCTGGTTCTTTTCAAATAAACAACTCTCACATTATAGCCTAGCTCTGGTAATACATTCACTCTCATTCCTCTCTGACAAAGGCCTTGCTTTAATGCCTTTCCTAATATTGCCATTTACTTAGGACCAAGATTTCTACTTATTATACTTGCTCTCTTAGGAATAAGCAAACTGTCTAATATCCCCAGATCCTACATCTTTGTCCCTTTTCTTTGTATCTGTTATTTCCCTTTTGAGAACGTCCCATCAGGTTGTTCATCTGCATTTTGCAGTCCTCCAGATCCTTGTGTTGCCATGTTCCTTTTGCCTACCAGGAAAATCACTGTACTACATTCCCAGACTTTCACCTATTCCTTCCACAATTATAGATTGAAGACTTATGTGCCAAGCATGTGCACACTCCCGGAAATACAAAGAGAAAAAGACATATTTCCTACCCACACAGGCTCTCATTTCAATAAGGATGACTTGTTAACAACTGGATGAATCACAGTGCCATAAGTACCATAAGAGGTATACACAAAGCTCCCTCTGCCTCCAGGTAAGGCAGTAAAAATTATGCAAAACACATTTCAAGGAGGGGTCAAGATTGGCTAGGAAAAGCTTCACAGAGGGCTATGTTAGGCTTTGGATATGAATTAAAACTTTATCCAGTGAAGACAAGATGGAAGCATCTTCCAGGCATAGGGAACTGCATTTTAAGTGGCTTGGAAGAATAAGAGGACTTTCTGTGGGAAGTGAGGGATTTGTTAGTAAGAAAGAGAGAGTAGGAAATGATGTAAGAAACATAATCTGGGGACAAAATGAGGGGTTCTTGAGTATCACAGTAAAGAGTCTTGATTTTGTTCTGTAAGAAATTGAGGAGCCATCTATAAGCTTTTAAAATTAGAGAAAGCATGATCATGTCTGTGGCTCACAAAAATAATGCTGATGGTAACGTTCAAGATGGCTGCGTGATTGGATCTTCACCAGCTCTTGTTACTGGGGAGCTGCACAGATTATTCACTCTGTTCTAGCAAATACTCCATTTTCCCTGATCTGGTCCTCCCGACCTACAATCAAGGGAGGCCTTATTTTCGTAGCTTGAACGCTGATTATCAGGGAAACCTTAACTACCAGAATATCTAAGCAAACATAGTAATTTTCTCAACTGGACAAGTATAATCTCTCCAATGTATTAAATGGTAACATAAGTACGTGTTATACACAGCAGGGAACATACAAGAGTTGAGTTTTAGACTGGAAAGTGTTTTACAAAAAGATACTGAGTTTTCCTGATGGTACAGCAGTAAATCTGAATTAAGTAAGAACACTGTAAATTAAACTTAGACATTTGGTTCTTTTCTATCAGCTGGGAACCAAAGCTAATGATGTGAAGAAAGCAAAGGCAAAAATGGTGAAATGGGTTTAGGTTCCTGAAGTAAATTATTATGAACAGGACTTTGTAAAGAGACTAGAACTCACCAAACCAGGATAAACATTAATTCTCAGAATGTTGTGAACAAAGGAAGCACTGAAACAGATTAGCCCAAGCTAAAGACAGGAGAGACAGGATGAAAGGATGAAGGCAATACATAAGGTGAGGTCACACTGGTTACTGCTGCCAGGGTCACCATGTAGGCGAAAGTGAAATGTTTACGACTAGAGAGGGGCATTGCTTCCCGGCCATACAGCCCGAAGGCAGACAGCTGTGTGAACTGCTGTCCCGAAACCTGTGCTTGGTGAAATAGACAGAAAAATGAAAATTGCTGGAAGGATCTAAAGATTAGTCAAGGTAGAAGTGACTGGCAGGAAAACTGAGTCAGAGTAAATTAATGTCATTTGCTGCAATAGTTAATATGCTAATAGAATGACCAGACTTTAGTCTTGCTAAATTGCAATCAAATCTTTGTTCCATCACTTAGTAAATTCCTGGCCTTTGGCAAGGTACTGCCCCTCCCCCCTTTGCCTTCATGTTTATTACCTGAAAAATAGAGATTCTGATTCAGTATTCTGACTGTAAAGTTGTTAATGCAATCAACAGAAAATAGGATAATATACAAATTGCACTTAGCACATAGCAAGTATTCAACACATGTTGAGAGAGAAAGATATGTATTTTTCCACGAGGTGGAGAGGCGTCTTGCTCCCAATAGTATAATGCAATTCATAATGACATTTTTTTTAAAAAAGACCAATAACAAATGAAAAATTTCAATGGCAGCAGCACTTAAGGTATAAACCTTGCCCACCAGAAGTGGCTTCAACAAGCATTCAGAATAGAGAAAGCAGAGACCAAACTTGTAAGGACAAATGTGAAATCTCAGCCTGAAGACCCTGATCCGGACTGAAGCTCTGCCTGTAACCTGTGTCATGAAAAATGACCCCCAATTTGGAAGTAGGCAAAAGGATTCAAGGTGCCTTTGCCTAGTAGTAGAAGGTGTTCTAGTAGCTCAATTTGCTTGAGGAATTATCTGACTTTCAAGATTTGTGTACCTTTGTCTATTTACTATCAACAAGTATAGTTCACAGAGTTGAGGTTAGCATACAGAAAACCAGTAAGAAAGCAGATGACTGAGATCAATGAAGATAATTTTATACAATGGTAATATAATAACTTCTGTCCAGGATAAAAGGTAAAGCCAGATATTACTGTTTATTGCCTTGAAAGAATTAGTTTTGTACCTATTAGCACATTCATTTCTCCACTTCTTTGACTGACCAGTCCATAACTCTCTATTTCTTGATTCTGTTTCGAACTAGTCTTAAACACCATACACATCCTCTCAGCATTCAATATGTTAAATTACATCTTTGGCATATATTCAAATTTGGTTTCTATGAGAATTTCATTAAGTTTTTGAAAATGATACTTTAGCACAAACTTCTTTAAATGATAGTACAATTCTCTGAGAAAGAAGACTTGATTGCTATGTGCAGTTGTTACTATTTCATTATAAGTATACCTTATTTAAATATCCATATGTAACTCACTCCAGATGTTACTTTCGTCTTTTGTAGTTAATTTCACTGTTTTCAAAATCCTAAAGATTCCTATCCAGGTGTTGCTAAAAGGGAAACTTTGCGTCCATGGGGATTGGTTCATAGTTCTGCTGGGAGTCTGCCAAGTTCACTAGCCATTTATATTAACTTCACCTACACAGCTGCTGATCAAAAAAGGACGGTGCCAGATTTCGACGAGGACAGGTTACCGCATCTTTCACAAAAGCAGTTAAAGTACAAACGCTGACTACAGGGCAACTCCATATTTCAATATAAGAAGTGAGGGAGAGAGGGCATGAAGGACAGGCTTATCCATCACTTCAGGCTGTACCAGAGCAGCCTCAATGACCACCTCCCTACCTCTTCCCAATACACACACGCTCACGTCATACTCTCCCCACAGGAAATAGAGACGCTACATCACAGAGCATTCTCTGAAAGCTATGCACACGATTTTTCTTGGGTAACATAATATATTCTTTTTTTTTTAACATCTTAATTGGAGTATAATTGCTTTACAATGGTGTGTTAGTTTCTGCTGTATAACAAAGTGAATCAACCATACATATACATATATCCCCATATCCCCTCCCTTTTGAATCTCCCTCCCACCCTCCCTATCCCACTCCCTCTAGGTGGACACAAAGCACTGAGCTGATCTCCCTGTGCTATGCGGCTGCTTCCCGCTAGCCATCCATTTTACATTTGGTAGTGTATATAAGTCCATGCCACTCTCTCACTGCATCCCAGCTTACCCTTCCCCCTCCCCGTGTCCTCAAGTTCATTCTCTACGTCTGCGTCTTTATTCCTCTCCTGCCCCTAGGTTTATCAGAACAATTTTTTTCTTTTTTTTTTTTTTAGATTCCATATATATGTGTTAGCATACGGTATTTGTTTTTCTCTTTCTGACTTACTTCACTCTGTATGACAGTCTCTAGGTCCATCCACCTCACTACAAGTAACTCAATTTCATTTCTTTTTATGGCTGAGTAATATTCCATCATATATATGTGCCACATCTTCTTTATCCATTCATCTGTCGATGGACACTTAGGTTGCTTCCATGTCCTGGCTAGTTATTACTCTAATTTACAAATAAGTTATTACTTAAACTTACAAATAAGTTATTACTTAGTGATAACTTACAAATTACTTACAAAAGTATTTGATAAGCCCTTACTATACACAAAGCATCCTAGAGGTTGTGTGGGTGTGTATGTGCTAAAAAAGAAGCATAATTCCTGCTATAGACTGTGTCCCTCTAAAACTCATATATTAAAACCTAATGCCCAATATACTAGGCAGTGAGGCCTTCAAAAGGTAATTAGGTCGTCAGGATGGAGCCCTCATGAATGGGATTAGTGCCCTTATAAAAGTGACCTTTGAAATCTCCCTTGTCCTTTCTGCCATGTAAAGTTACAGTGAGAACACCAGTCTAGGAAGCAGGCTCTCACCAGATACCGAATCTGTCACTGCCATGACTTTGAACTTCCACCTCCTCACTGTGAGAAATATGTTTGTTTTTTGTAAGCCACCCAGTTTATGGTATTTTGTTATAGCAGCCTGAAAAGACTAAAACAATTCCTTTAATGAAAGTATTCACCCTCTACAAAAAATAAATTAATAGTAACTAAGTGGCCCCAAAACTGTCAATCTTCAAAGGCCTGATTCATAAGCAAGAATTACTTAAATTTTGTTAGGCAAAGATGTTGCCTTTATTTGATTTAACCAAGGATTAAACAGGGGTCCCACACTATGATCACTGAAGTCATCATCTGAACAAATAGATAAGCTGGGACACTAGAAGGAAAGGGAAAAAGAAGACACCATCCTGCTGAAGTGCTAACATTTCACCGGCTTGGGAAACACTATTTTTCAAACAATTGATGTTCATTAAATATTTTTCATGAACACTTAAATATTCTATCACTACTGCAAATGTAACGTGAAGTCAAGTAGACTCATAAGATATTAAAAAAAAATCAATAAACTACCAAAATCAAACAAGTACACAAAAAATGTACACACTGGCTGAGATTTCCATAAAGACTGAGTCACTTGAGGATAATGTCATAAAATGTTTAGTCCAGACTATACACATGCAAGCTCTTTCTTAATAGTTTTAGGGAGGGAAAAAGAAAAAAATATATAATAATTCATTTATCTTTTGTTGTGCAAGTCTGATTTTTTTAAAAAAATCAGACAGGTAAGCTACTTGCTGGTAGAAGAAATTGCACATGAATGAGAACATCAGAAATCTAATTTCCTTTTTTTTTTGTTAATAGTTTTATTCCTCATCTTAGAGTGGCAATATCTAAATAACACATTAATTGTTTTAGATGATTTTGAAAAATCTTAGAATCACATCTGGGATTCAAGAATTCCTAGTTAATATGGCACTGGAAAGTCATACTTTCTAAACATATTTATTGAAGTATAGTTGACATAAAATAAACTGGACATATTTAAATATACAGCTGGATAAGTTTAATGTGTATACACCCCTAAAACAACTACCACCATCAAGAAAATGAACCTATTCATCAAGCTCAAATGTACTGGGGGCCTCCTCTGTAACCCTTCTCTGTCTGCTCCATGCCACATCCATAGACAACCACTGATTTTTTCTTTCTGTCACTATGCATTAGTTTGTATTTCTTAGCACTTTTTATAAATGGAATTATATAGTACAAACTCTTTTTTGGCTATTTTACTTCATTCAGCATAATTATTTTGAAATTCAAGCATTTTATAGTATATATACCAATAGTTCATTCCTTCTTAATACAAAGAATGATTCCATTGTGTGGATATACTACCATTTGTTTATTCAATCACCTGTTTGTCTGATGACAGACCATACACTATATTCCCCCCATTCCCGTTCTTCCTACTTCTTCCTATTCTTGATATAGGAAGAATTCATCCTCCACCTAAACAATTCATCCTCTGAACAATCACAGCAGGGCTGATCTAATCACCGTTCCCCTTACCCCCTACATGAACTGTTCTCCAACACTATAGATTCACCTAGAATATAAACTCAGGAATACCACAGTAGCTTTAGAAGTGTGTTGGGTGTTTAGTTTTGTTTTGTCTCCATTTATCTAGTCCAGTTTGACCAGCATGCTTAAATCAAGTTATTAAATTCCACATGGCCTTTCTTATGCACTTTACCCAATCTGAATCGATATGTGCTTTTAAAGGCATGGACTGTTTCCTTTCTTCACTCTGATGTGCACATCCATAGTAATTTTCTATAATCACTTAATTCCATTAAAATCATTGGATTGATATATGTGAACAGATTACATTATTCATCTGAGAAGATATTCTGATTTTATACATATGACATGTATAGTATATAAAAATATATAAAATATACAAATATAAATGTATACACACATATTCCAGAAGTTATTATGGGTATATCCTCTTTTTCAGATTGACTTTCATTTGGAAACTTCCTTTCTCCCTTCCAAATATATGACAATATATTTGGAAAAGGTCATTTTTGCTTCTTTAAATTAAACTATATAATTTCATTCTCAGTCTGTAACGTTTTTCTGGTTTGTTTTGTGGGAGATGGAGTATTTCAAGGATGCCTAGATAAAGATAAGCTACTTCCATAGTGACTGTAAAACCCTTCTTGATCAAACTTTGTCCCCTTTTGTGATGCAGAAGTCTATGATAACATTCAGCACATCTCTAAAACCTCTACAGCAAAATGTTGAGAAAGTCACAAGTCACACACATATGCAGAATGCTTTTACAGCATTATCTCTGACTTACAGATAATGTTGATTAGAGCTCACGCTATGACAACAAACTTCAACACAGTGTCTTATCGTTTTAAAAGTCTTATTTCTATCCTCAAGTCTCTTAACTTGGCTCGTGTTCTCTAATCTGTGCTGATCTATAGTAAAGCACCAGAGAGCTGCCACCTATTTAACTGAACTTTACTCTGTCATTTATTATGCCAACCAGGCATTTTAAATATTTTATCTTTATTGCAGAATGCAAACCTTTGTTTCCTACTAAGATAATATTAGGCATTAATATTCAGGTATGGAGAATTACTTTGAATTGGCCTACAGCAAACATTTTTTACAACTAATCATAAGCTAGAAGGTGGATGTAGTTCTAAAATCATGTATTTTATGCTGAATCAGCCACACCTTTATGTGGTCTGTTTGGGGAAATTGCTATTATCATTTTAAATATGGGAAATATCAAGCAATAGAAGCTTTCAGTATTCACTACTACTAAATATATTAGTTTTGCGAATATAACCAAATGTGCCTTATTGTTTTTGTTATCATTAACATATATTTCTTATTTGTTTAATTTTAAATTACTAGAGATATATATGCAAACATACTTTGATATGTGTTCATTGTTGTATTATATTATAAAGTCAACTCTGCATAAAAGGAATAATTTTTTCTTCATTGACTTATTCAGATTTTTATTATATAACTCCAGAAATCTCTACAGGTTACACATGATACTATTTAACCTCATAACAAGAAAGGATTTCCACATTAGTTCTCATGAATGGAAACTACAACAAAACATGACAGTAGACAACACACAACAGGTAAAGGGATGTTATAAAGAGCACACTCATCTCAACACTACTTTTTCAACGTAGTGAAGCATGAATTGTTAGACAGCTTGAAATCACATGAACTAATGGATTTCTGTTTTCCTCTGCTCTGACATACCACCTATATTTATCTCAAACAAATTGTATTTTGAGTACATTTTATACACAGAGAACATGGATATTAGTAGAACAAAGGATTCATTTGATTTATGGACTTTAAAACGCTATTCTTAAGATCAGGAATCATGCGCAAGGAATCACTGACTTTTTAATAATTTTCAGTGTTTCCTATCAGTTTAAAAACTTATTTTAAAGATACTTTTATTATTAGATGAGATATTCACTACATAATTAGAAAGTTTTTGGAAATTTGGATTTTGGAAGATATATCAATATAGTACATTTTTAAATATATATGTCTTATTAATTTAGAAAATAATAATTGAATGCCTAATGTATGTCACCTCCTTTATTTTTTTCATCATATAATCAGTTCAAACCAGTATTGTTGCTCTATTTTACCAAAAATACACGTGACATCAAAAATATTAAGTATCTTGTTTAGATGCTTAGAAATAGTAATTAAAGTTGATATTGAAGCACTGATGTATTTGATTTCATAGACTTGCTCTTTTCATTACACCGCTTCCTTCAGAGCATCTTAAACTTAGTAGCAAAGAGAGAAGAGAGAAGGAGATTAATTTTAGGAAATGTAAAATTCAACTATTAATTTTTTCCTAGGAAGAATGTTATAATAACAAGGTTGAAATTCTGCTTCTAACTTATAAATGTCTTGGTTTTTTGTCTCCCCTCACAGACACAGAGCTGACCTAAAGTCTTAGTAGGCTCTCTCTTTCCTGGTGTGAGATGTAGACGCTTCCTCGTTAAGACACAAATTTTCTGTTTTATAGAATGCTTGTGGTAGCAAATTTAAATAATTGTCTGACATCGAGAAATTCAGAGAGTAAATTGTTTTCAAGTCAGTATGTCCATGACATGAACTGAGCATGAAACATTATTTCTTCAAAGATGAAAGGCACAACAGAGTTCAGCCCATGAAACCTGTTTCTACTCAAAGATCTCCCATCACAAACACACTGAAATTTTAATAAGCTCACAAGTACTCTTTGAATACCTATGTTGACAGAATTGAATTTAGTCTAAAGAGAATTATAAAGGCATACAATCTAGCTAGTAAGACTGCATCAACCAATTACAAGATCTATGTGCTTGTATGTGTTCTTGCATTCTGCTTAGAAGGCCAGAATTTTCCAGTAATTTCTTCTGCTTTTTCTAAAAATTTCAAAGCTGTGTTTTACTTTTACGGTTTCACAAAAAATACTAACTTTTCTTTCTGATACAATTGTTGTCAGATGCTCCACATAATTTTCCTTTCCTTTTTTTCCTTTTTATTTTAATGCCCTAACTTAGGCCAGAGCTTCCGTTTATTTCGCTAACCATCTATTTGGTTACTTGGCTACTCATCTCTCTTCTCCAGTCAAATCTAAAGCTCTACCACTTATTATATGTGTAAAGTTGCACAAGTTATTTAACCTCTGGGCACCTTTGTTTCCCCACTTGAGTTAACAGAGGCTATGTATTAATTATCTCTGTATTCCTAAGTTAGCTGATATGTCATGCATTAAATAAATACTTGCTACATGGATGAATTCAATTATTGTTTGGTTATAAATTAAAGTTGAAAAAGAAAAATTAGATTAATTATAATTACAAAGACTATTTTGACTAGTATCCATGTTTACTGTTGATATTAAATACCATGGCAGCTATCATATTTCAAAGAAAAAGGAGCAATACAAGAAATTTTTTCAACCCGTTCTAAAATGGCTAAAAGACAAGAAATAAATATGACCACATGAGTTGAATTACAACAGAAAACATAGTAAGGAAATTTAGTGGCCAAATCAGTATACTGCAACTACAAAAGCATAAAGAAAATTGTTCCTGGGTGATCTTTCCCTTACATTCCAGTCTTTAAACTTAATCATTTTTCAATTTATGCATTTCAAAATCTTTACATTTAACTTCTTAAATTTAAATGTAATTTTATTAGAAAAGCATTGATGTAAAAAGATGACAGTAACCACTGATACATTTATCTATAAAGAATTTTAAACTGGCCTACCATCAAGCCGTCCTCATTTGCTAAAAGATGGGCTGAGTGACTTACTCCAGATATATCTTTCACAATTTTTTTCAGGAAGGTAATTTCTAATACTACTATTCTACATTATGCAAAAGAGAAAACCAGTAGTAATTTGCTACTATCAAGCAAAATAACTCATATCAAAATTCGAATTTAATAAGATACCAGGGATTTATTATCAGTGAGTGAAAGATTCAACAAGTTCGGTTTATATATTTTGTAGATCATTATTGATTTTTAAAAATTCACATTAAAAAATATTCAAAATATTCTCTTTTTCCATAAATCATGTTGTGCTCCAAAATCTTTACAACAACTCAGTGAAATTTAGGCATTTGGGGTCCTGAATTAATTTTCGGTCTACAGTCTTTCTCATCGTTAATCAGATTTGGCATTTGCCTTATGTTTTGATGAGAGAGTTGCAGCTTTGATTAGAAAGAACTTTAGACAAAAGTATATTTTCCCTTATCAAGGGTCATTAAGAATTAAGGCATCCAGCAACAGGCAAGCTGGAACTCATTAGTTAGCTTAATAAAACACTTATGAGGAACATCATGTACTAAAAGAATGACTATATTTATATGGCCTTTTAAAATAAACAAAGCAAAGCCAAAAATTACAAGCAAAATGGCATAAAATAGATTTATTGAAAGGTAAAAGTTGAACAGCTAGAAAACAAAACACCTGCATGTCATTACCCTATATGTTGGAGAAATGTTTTTCTTTAAAAGAATAAACTAGGTCTTTATAAAATTTACTCCTGTATCATATTTTGTTTAACACAATGGTGATATTTTGGTTTGATTTTACTTTTCCCTCAATTAAAATATTTGAGACGATAAATAATTTAAGTTCCTTAGATTGCTTAACAAAAATGCATGAAACTCCATCTTCTAACATGGCTTTGCATTTCTTTCATACTTTGGAAGAAACTTCAGAGTCAAAACAAAAGAAAGTGGTATTGGTGTACATTTATAAGTTACATCCTACATTTATTTTTCTAATTTAGGCTAAGGGAGACTACTGTACAGCAACAGGTAAATTACCTTGGCATAAAACTCTGTATTAATATGTGCTAATGATACTTAGAACAATATATGGAGGTTGAACGAGTAAATGGAATTAAAGACCATAATGCACTGGTTTCCATACCCTGTTGAACTAAAGATTGGAATATGACACGGTGCAAGATTTTGTAAACTCTTTGAAAATTTTCTCTGAAAGATGGTGGTCATAACAACTTTGATTTACTATACTGTAAAGTATGCCTGACAAATAAATGTATGGAAATACCTTACACCAGGTAGATAATACTCAATAAGGGCCAGTCACACTGAACATATTCAGAAAGTAGCCTCTTTTTCTTAAAATGGAAAAGGTCAACTATTACTGGAGTAATCATAAAAATGTTGGCTCCTGGAACTTCAGTATTTATGTAGAATATATTACGTATATGCTTATGTGCCAGACAATCTGTGCAGTAACACAGTGGACAGGGCTTTAGGTTTTAGAAATGGTTGATGATGGGGTAAGGGTAGGTGACCTTTACAAAGAATGAATTTCTATCTTAATTCACATTTTTTTAAACTGAATTCCTCTTTTAGTTTTAGAGATGCATTCCCATGGAGAAAAATACTTTGGCCTCAAATTGTAAGAAAGCTCATAATTAAGATTCCTCATGTTTTTACAAAAGTATTCTCCCCTAGTCAATGTAAAATTTAGGTACAGTTGAGCCTTGAACAGCACAGGTTTGAGTTGTATGGGTCCACTTATACATGGATATTTTTCAACAGTGAACACTATAGTACTACATGGTTGGTGGTTGGCTAAATCCAAGGATGCAGGGGGCCAACTATAAATTATAGTCAAATTAACCCCCTTGTTGTTCAAGGGTCAACTATATATTTAATTCACTAATACCAATCCTGAAAGAGTGTGATAATAATCACTCCTAAAAATTGCATAAACATTCATATTGTCTTTTATTCAAGCACAACAGATGTTATTTCCACTTTAGGGATAGTTTTTAATCTACTCAAAGAAACTTCAAGGCTTGCACTGCTGCCCTTCTAGTTTCCACCCTCCTCTCCACCAGCTGAAAGAAAAAAATGAAAATAACTTGGCAAATAATGTTTACATTTAAATAAATGGGTGCTTAAATACATGAGCTCTCCTTGAAGTAGCTCCTTTATTCAACCAAACAAAAACAGACATTCACTGAAAATATTCTCCGTACCAGTTCCTGCATGCGTTCCTGGGGATGTGGAAAATAACATTTACAAAACAAAACAAAAATGCTAAAAACACATCTACCCCCTCCCCTACAAAGACTTCAGAGATTAGTAGGGGGACACAAAAAATTATAGTACCATGTGATCATTTCTACAATAAATATCTGTAATTCTATGGGAAAACACAAGAGGCAGTGGCCAACTTTACAACAATAAGTGGCTAATAACCTAATTGATTAATGGCTATTAGAATAGTATGAAATCATGTATCCTGCACTGAATTGAGACTATTTTCGTAATAGAGTCTCTCTTAAGAGATGGCTGGCAATTGTCAAAAATTTTGCGAGCGTGTGGTTAAACACAGACATTTTAAAAAACTGTATGTTTACAATTAAATAACATAGTAAAATCAAAAATAACATTCAAAACCTACAACTTCCTACTTATTTTATAACTTATTTCATTATTTTCTATGCTTTTGCGATTATTTAAGTCTGTATGGTGGAAATACTATAAAATACACCTCTCCTCCACATTCAGCAATGTCATGATGGAGATTTGAAATCAGCCATATTTGTATTTACCACACAGTAATTGGAAAACACTGCAGTTCAGGTTTTGGGGTGTGTGTGTGTGTGTGTGTGTGTGTGTGTGTGTGTGTGTAACAAATTATTAAACATTTTCTAGCATACCACTAAAGGCACCCAAAAGCAAGCCATCTGATTCACAACCGTATCAATAGCAAAAATAAAAATAAACAGAAAATATACTAAATTAAGTTGAATTGTATACTTCAAGATGCCCTGAATATTTAAAAAAAAAAAAAAAAAGAAAAGAAGAAGAAAGGAAATCTAAGTCCTTCTAAAGTAGGTATTATTGTATTGTCAAAACTGAAAAGCTTCTATCAGGCAAATTAGGAATTGATGTTAAGAATAAGATTCTCTCAGCTTACATTTGTAGCTTTCAGATAGGGGACTCTCAAACCTACGTTGATCACTAACTTCTGGAATATGCCTTAGCCAATGAATTACATTATCCAGAATTGAAATTTTCTACACTGAAATACTTAAAAATCTTATACTGACAAGATCTTCCAGATTGTTGTAATAATTAGAAGAGCAGGATCCAACTAAAATGTCAACTGGCACCTCTTTCAAACATACAAAGGCTAAATACAACAAAAGGCAAATACATCCCTTTAAAATCTGATCTTCTCTTCTAATTTCCATCATTCTGAAACCCCCAGAAATTCCTCACTTTTCCTGAGGAACTCTCTCCCTTGCTCTTTATCTTGGACCCTCTTCCTCATCCCGCCACCTCCCACCCTTCCACGGAGAGCGTTCTGAACTAAACACACACACACACACACACACACACACACACACACACACACTTCTTGCTGTCCACAACCCCAGACAGTTCTTTTGACCCAGGCACACTATCTATCACCATAATGGCCTTTATCTCAAGAATCGTTCCCCTTGGGCAATCTCCAAATACACTTTTGGGGGTTGGAAAAGGCTCAGGACAGCTACACATTAATAATTTTCGGCAAACTGTGACATATTTAGAAATATGAGAGCTTATGAATGTAACTTCTTGAGCTATGATTTGATATGAAATTTTCTACAGCTTACTTTGAATATAGAATCAACAAGAAGACCACAACCAAAGGAAGAACAGCAATTTATTACATTAGGGGGAAGACAATGTAACATTTAGCACTTAGAAATAAGAATAATTTGAGTGATTAAAGGAAAAACATTCAATATAAAAGCTGACGTAATTAGAGGTAAACATAATCAAACATTATGAAAACACTCAGCAAAAGAAACGCAGGGAGCATGAAACCCCTTCCTTCATCCAGAATATTCCTTTCAAAACTCTTATTTATAGAGATACATATGTAACTTTTTCTCTAGAAAATTAATCTTCAACTACTTTATCAACTGCAATACTATACTTGGAAAAAATTGTTTAATTCCTTGTGCATTTGAGCTAATATGTTACTTTGAGTCTGTTAAATAGAGCCTCAATGCTCATTCAGATTAACAGATACTCAGTACTGATATCATGTCTTTAGTTTTTATTATACTTTTCTTTACAGAAAACTATTTAGGAAAACAATAGGTATATAAACACTTAGGTAGTTATAATTCCATGGCTAAAATGTCATTTTACTGGAAGCTAAATAAATATATGGGTGTACAAATATGACTCTGATTAGTGCTAAAAGCTAAAGGAAAAGTTACATTCAGGAAAGCATAATAATTATTGCATAGTCCCTACACTTGAGTATTATTATCCAGACAATCAATGTCGGGGTGGGTGGGTATTTTCTATGTAATTAGCCCGCAGATGTTTAAAAATAAAACTTCAGCCATTTCCACTAGGTGGAAAGAAGGTAGTGTTGGTCAGTGTTTTTTTTTAGTTTACATAGTTATTATTTTTTATTATCTATGATTTTCTGTTAAAATTTCTTATTGAACATTACCTTCTGAGTATTATACACAGATTGAGATGTAAGAAAAAGGAGAAATGTAATTGTCAAGTAGAAAGACTTTAAATACAATAAAAGTCTTCTAATCAATGCTATTTGAACCCTCAGTTAGTTCATTAATTAAAGTCAAAGTGGGGAATTATTTAAATATATTATATACAAATGACATATTCATTTTAATTTTATTTTAACCATTTAAGAGTTATATGTATTCACTAGTCTTTTAAGGGAAAGATAAGGCTTTTTCTTTAATACAGTTACTGAATAACTGGGGTATCTTTGCATAAACCACATCCATAAACTATCATCTATTTTTTTCTAATTTTATTTACTTTAAAGTACAGCAGAAATTAAAACACTTAAAAATGATCTGAGTGGGAGTCCTTCTCAGATGTTTTCTAGTTGTTTTCCCAATCTGTGTCTCATCCAAGAAAACTCTTTGATCAGTTTACCTTCACTGAATTGCTCCAAAACTTGAGTTGTAATTTTTATGGGAAAATCTCACTTCAGTCTCCCCACTTAAGTTTACATATTCCACTAAACTAGACACTTGTAATATCAATTCAAGTGACCAACAAGGTTGGAAGCAGACAGCCATCTTTGAAAATATATGTAGTGTTCAAGAGGTGGAGAGGCAACATGAGAGGGGCTCTTCCAACTCTGAAGTTCGAGTCACTGTGGGCATGAGTCAGAACGTTACAGACCAAATGGGAAGATCTGGTCAGCCCACTGTTTTATTTCAGTGAAGGTCAGGAAAGAGAACTTCTAAGAAACTAAAACTGAAACTTGAAAGTGAATCCTTATCCAATTGCCCACACCTGGAAACAGATTATTTAGGAGTCTTTCCCATTTATCACACCCACAACTCCTCAAAACTTCACTTGTCTATTCCCTCTTTTCCATTACCATTTCTACTACTCTAGCCTGGGTAACCACTGTCTTGCTCCTGGATTATTTCAGAACCTTCTAAAAAGGATTTCCATTTCCACTGGTGCCTTTTGCAACATATCCTAACTCACAAGCTAATACCTTTTTACTAAATTATATCTGATTTTATCACCCTTGAATTTAAAACCTAAATTAGTGTTCTATTGCCTTTTGGTTAAAAGCCAAAGTCTTCAATGCAAAATACAAGGCATTTTATAATTGACCCCTTGCCTCAAAGTCTTTCTCATAAGCTTTCTATGTTCTTATCATATTACTATTATTTTATTCTTCTGTTGCCATGTGTTTGTTTTGAAAATATGGTGATAGAAAAAAACAATTTCTCTTACTTTGGAGCACTTTTATGAATGCCTATTCAATTTCACTCTCTCTTCATCTGGATACTTTTTATCAAGTGAGAGCTTACAGTTATCTCCCTTACCTCCTAGAGTGAGTCGGTCAAGTATTTTTCATATTCATATAGAAACCGGTTCTTCCTCACTACTCTATTGGAATAGCCCTTCTCCTGTTTGTTGCTTTATCTATGATACACATAGAATGCCTAAAAATGTGTCTTTAGTAAAAGAAAATAAGTGGCGAATGAATAAATGCTTTTCAAACAATCAGTTACTATCCAGTAAGTGTCATATATAAAAGCATTTCACATGATATCGCTCATCTAGCAAAGTATTAGTCACCTACATTCCTTTTTAACTTTTTGGGGTATGTCTAATGGGCAGAAAGTTATTTCATTGCAGTTATTTCAGTAGGTCTGAGTCTCCCCCTCTGCAGTGGAGGATACAAAACTTGGTTATTTTGAGCCTGGAAGTTATAAGAAACTGATGAGGAGCTATGACAAAGGGAATTGAGAGAGAGAAAGATACAAGATACTTGACAACTGCCCAGATACACTTGCTTCTAAGAAAATTCAGGAAAGAGCAGGCATCACTGAAAAGAAATTTTAGGCAGTATTGCAATGTGGTATGTGCTATAGTTCTCCATTTGCCTCAGAAAAACTTCACTAAAAATCCATGAAATTCTAATTTCAGAGTTTATATACACTTTTAAATTTAATTAGCATTCTGAGCTATGTTATTTCAAATTCATAGAAGGACACATGATAAGATCAGCCTAAAGGAGGGCCATGGAAGAGTTCAAATTTATCCAGGTGATTACTACATCTGGAAATGGGAAAATCTCTCTCGTTTTCTTCACTCTCGTGTGAAAAGAGCATTCCCATACAAGGTACGAAATGCAACTAAGGTCTGAAGGTTAGGAAATAAAGGAGAGGTGTCTAAATAGGACTTTTCTGTCTGGCTCCAGATTAGACCTTTAGGCATCAAGAAGAGGATAAAGTCTGGATGGGATTAACCTTTGAGCCCAGTTGGCTTATGTTGATAAGAGTAGAGCAGGGATATGGGGCAGAGGTCCAATCCAACAATTTGACAAAATCATCCTATATACCCTCTATGTTACATGGTACAGGCAAAGCCGAAACTGGCCATCTGAGGTTTTACTTAGGCCAACGTAAGGGAATCTTAACTTCTGGCACAATCAGCAAATAAACAGAACCTCAACTTCTGGAAACAGTAGACACATCATACGGATTTTGTTTTTAATCATTTTACACTTGTTGTTGTTACCCTAAGTTGTTTGTCACAAATTATTTGTAAATGTCTCAAGGGCAGAAGGCCCTATTCTTTAGGCAAAATTTTGGGACTGTATTTTAGGTATAAATGGTACTGGGTAGATCAAGATTAAAAAAAATCTGTTACTCTTCTTAGCACAGCTCCCAGGAATTGATATGGGAATGTTATTCTTTGGGGAGTGGAGAAGTGGCACGAACTTCTACTTCAATGACCTTGTTGGCTAGAAAAAATGCTGTGTGTATCGACAGCCCTGTTGCAATTTTATTTCCTTACTCATATTGGTTTTTTCCCTAGTTTCTTTGGCCCAAAACACTTAGAATTCCCATTCCAGGGACAGTGAGGTGACATGCATTGATAAAAACTACTTTGAGAGAAGCGATTTTTGAGGAAAACAACTTTTTTCTCTGAGTTGCTGCCTAGGAATTTTACAGTATGATAATTTTACTCACACCCAGAGTCTGGACTTTTAGATAAGGGCTTGAGTTTAGAATGCCAGGTCTATGTTCCCACTTTGGTTTCCTCGGGGCACTGTAAAAATAACCAGTTAGATTTAAGTCCACAAAAAATTTAGTGACCTCTGCCCCAACCACCTTATAAGAATAGATGCTTGCTACCCAGGTTCTCTATCTCCTGTTAACCAATGACCTCAGAGAGGACTATCCCTTCCCTGGCTCAAGGATGTTCCTTCACTTCCGGGATACGTAAGAAATTATAAATCTTATGACTCTACTTCCTTTGTGTGGGGATACTGAAACTGCCCCTTTAGTAAAAACAACCCTATGGGTTTCCCTTCCCCAAGTGGGATCTGGGATGCTGAGGGAGCTACCAGTCACCCCCCTCCCCACTGTGTAGGTGGCTAGTGACTTCTCTTTGATCACGCCATAATAGTCTGTATATTTTTAATTCAATACACCAACTCTGACTTCAACACATGACAATTCTGTTATTTAGAAAACTTACACTTTATATGAACAAGGAGATGGTCTACATAATTAACTCAACACTAAGAAGACTTCTGGAGTTACTATATGGAGCCTGTTTCCTCAAAAAATAGACATTTTGAAGTCAATAAATAGTATTGAAATTTGTGACCCATTTGAACTAAAATAACTAATAAGTTCTTGTACCACAGATACTTTTTTAGAAATTACTTAGGTATTGGATATTAAAATCAAGAGTTGGAAAAACATTTCAAAAATTTGAGATTAAATTTTACTTGTTAACAGAAATTAAAGACAAAATTATACTCACAGGGAATGTCTTTTCTAATTTAACATGAAGATAAATTATATTCATGTCACTTTAAAATTACATCAATAGGTCATGTCAGTAGAAGGCAAATTTATGATTAAATTTCAAAGGGAATTTTAAAGATGAGAAGAGCGAATGGATTTTATTCTGCTAATGAATATTCAGTGCATAACATTAAGCAATTATATAGATTATGAAAACAATATATGTTGATAACAAGTGTTGGCAAGAGTGTGGAGGAAATGGAACCCTGTATACTGTTGGTGGGAATGTAAATTGATACAGCCACTGTGGAAAACAATATGGAGGTTCCTCAAAAAATTAAAAATAAAACTACCATATGATCTAGTGAAATCATTATATCTAAGAAATATCTGCACTCCAATGTTCATCATAGAATTATTCACAATAGCCAAGATCTGAAAACAATTCAAATTGTTCGATGACAGATGAATCAAGAAAATGTTAGTTATATATACAATGGAATATTATTCCACCATAAGAGAAGGAAATCCTGCCATTTGCAACAACGTGTAGAAAGCTGGATGGCATTATACTAAGTGAAATAAGCCAGACACAAACATACAATTACTGTTTGATACCATTTGTACATGGAATTTTAAAATGTCAAAGGGGAGAGAGGTGACCAAGACAGCCAAGTGGGAAGACCTTAAACTCACCTCCTCCCATGGACACACCAAAATTACAACTACTTACAGAGCAAATATTTATAAGAATAACTTGAAGAGTAACTGGAAAGATGTTTCCACAACTAAAATCATAAAGAAGGAACCATCATGAGATAGGTAGAAGGGATGGAGTCTCAGTATAGCCAGGACCCACACCCCCAGGTCAGTGACTCACAACAGGAGGAATAGCACAATCATAGAGGTCCAGCCTAAGGACAGAGGGGTCAGAGCCCTACATCAGGCTCCCCAGCCTGGGAGTCCTGCTCTGGGATGGTGAGCCTCCAGATGTCTGACTTTGAAAACCAGCAGGGCTTATGTCTGGAAGAGCTGGAGAACTATAGGAAAACAGAGCCTCTGCTCTTAAAAGTCACAAAATCTCACATTTACCAAGTCCCAGCATAGAGACAGAGCTTGAAGAGAGCCCGGATCAGACCCACTTGTTAATCTCAGTGAGCCTCCCAGAAAGACAAGTGGCAACTCTAGACACCCCTGAGGACAGAGATGCTGGCTGCAGCTGCTTTGGGGGAGCTCATTTTACCTTGATAACACTGGCACTGGCAAACACCATTTTGGAATCCTCCCTCTAGCCTATTAGCACTGGGAACACTGTCATACACTCTAGAAGGCCAATACTAGCCCGAGGCCTCCCAGAATACACAGACAAGCATGCAGAAACCAAGCCCCACCTTCCAACAGGCCAGCACCAGCCTCTGGTCCCAGGCTATGCAGTCAACAAGACAGGAAGCCTACCCTAACCTCTAGTAAGTGTACAGTTACTGCACAAGGAATGGCCTTGCAGCCAACTGGGCCAGGGTCCGCCCTGCCTACCAGTGTGCTCACAGTAGTTAGCCTCGCCACAGTAGAAGGACCTATACAGTTCATGCAGAAGGCACCCCTTGAGGATATAGCTCTGGGCATTAGAAAGGAGCAAGCTTGTGGGACCTATAGGATACCTCCTACATAAGGTCACTTCTTCAAGACGTGGAAACATAACTTACCTATGTAACAGATAGAAATAAATACACAGAATTGGGCAAAATGAGGAGACAGATGAATATGTTCCAAACAAAGGAAAAAGACAACCTCAGAAAAAAACTAAAAGTGTAGATAAGCGAGCTACTCAATAAAGAGTTGAAGTTAATGATCATAAACATGCTCGCCAAATTAGGGAGAAGAACAGATGAACACAGTGAGGAAATCTAAGAGGAAATAAAAAAAAAATACCTCACCAAGTGTTGGTGAATATGTGCAGAAAAGGGAACCCTCATGCACTGTTAGTGGGATTGAAAATTGGTGTAGACAGTGTGCAAAACAGTATGAAGTTCCTCAAAAAATTAGAAGTAGAACTGCCGTATGATCCAGAAACTTCACTTCTGGGTATTTACTCAAAGAAAACCAAAACATTAATTCAAAAAAATATATGCACTCCAATGTTCATTGTAGCTCTATTTACAATGTCCTAGATATGGAAGCAACCAGGTGTCCATTAATAGATGAATGGATAAAGAAGATGTAGTATACACCTATAGTGGAATATTAATCAGCTGTAAAACAATAAATAAAAAAATAAATGAAACCATTCCATTTGTGAAAACATGGATTGATATAAAGGTAACTGTGATCATTGAAATAAGTCAAACAGATGACAAATATTATATGATTTCACTTATATGTGGACTCGAAAAGAAAAAAAGAAAACAGACTCATAGGTACAGAAAATAATGGTTGGTTGTTAAAGGGGAGGGAAGTGGGGAGGGTGAAATAGGTGAAGGGGATTAAGAGGTAAAAGCTCTGGTTATAAAATAAATAAGCCACAGGATATAATGCACAGCATAAAATTATGGTCATTAATATTGTAGTCACTTTATATGGGGACGCATCCTTTATAAACTTATGGTGGTGATCATTTCAAAATGTATGCAAATATAAAATTACTATGTAGTACACCTGAAACTAACATACATATTGTACATCAGCTATATTTCCGTATTTTTTTTCATTAGAAGTCAAACTCGTAGAACCAGAGTAGGACAGTGGTTGCCAAGGTTTGGGGGATGGATGGGGTGGGCCACATGGGGGAAATGTTAGTCCAAGGGTACAAACTTTCAATTATAGTATGAGTAAGTTCTGATTTCAGAGGATCCAGAGCACAGCATGATGAATATAGTGAATAAATTACTGTATACCTGAAATTTGCCAAGTAGGCAACTTTCTCTTATTACAGCTGACCCTTGAACAACATGAGTTTGAACTGTGCAGGTCCACTTACACATGGATTTTTTTTCAATAGTAAATACTACAGTACTAAAAGATTCCTGGTTGGTTGAATCCACGTATGCAGACTTGCAGATACTCGAAAGCCAAGGATATGGAGGTAGACTACAAATTATACTTGGATTTCTAACTGTTTAGATGGTTGGTATCCTTAACCACTGTGTTGTGCAAGGGTCAATTGTATTTTCTTGCAGTAACCAGTGTTAAGAAGTCTTTGTTTTTAGCTTTCTGAATATTATGTAATATATGCAGGGCCTTAATCGTGCAGAAACTGCTTTTACTATCCTCTCCTGCAACTTATTTTTTTCCCACTCAGCAGTATGGTATACATCATATAGTGTTTCTTACCAGCACACAGATGTTAAATCTCCTTTAAAAAGAGAAAAGAGAAAAGACACTGGAGATATCCTAGGAAGAGGAGTAGAAGAAAGGCTTTGACTTTCATATCCTTTGCAAACTCACAATGTTATAAACCTAATCTAGTCCCACAGAGGCCAATGTAATCTCTTTAAATAGCAAATCTGATTTTTCCACTGTTGTGGTTAAAATCCTTTAATGACTTCCAATTGTCCTTGGAATAGAGACCTAGGTCCTTTGTCCTTTATGTGGTCACAGTGGTACAACTGTTTGTCCCTGAATCACCTGACTTACTCTACTGCCACACTTGTTCTATTAGCTTTGGCCACCTTGGCTTTCTCAAAGTTCCAGGACACCCTCTGCTTTCTCCAAGGGCCCTCACATGTACTCCATCCTCAAACTGGATTACCTCTCCCTTGTCCATGCCACACCCCCACTTTATTTCCACCCATCAGAGCTCATCCAAAGGTTATTTCCTTAAGAAACAACTCACTGACATCAAGACTAAATCAAATTTTCCTGTTCCTACCCTTTCTCCAACACATATCATGACTAATTAAATAATGTAAGAAGATATATATTTTTAATGCCTAATTCCTCTAATAGTAGGTAAATCCAGTGATAGCAGGGACCATGTCTGTCTTCTTCACTGCTCTATCCTCAGTGGCTAAGATAGTTCTAGTACTAGTTAGCTGCATTACAAATATCTTTAATAATTACCTTGTTTTACATTTTTAACTACTATGTGACTATTTTTATAATTTAAGATTATTCTTTGTCTTACATGGATTCCCATATGTGTACATTATGTTTATGAATTTACAATTATTTCTGTTCCTTTGTTTCAGAAAAAAATATTAAGTTACACTTTCCTTTGTGAGTCTTTAAATTTTTTTCCCTTTTAAATTTCTATTTTTAATTTTAGGCTATTTTAACACTTGAAGCCTGAAAATTAATTGCTACTAAACACAAGAGATATTCATGGAAAAATGACATGATACATTCAATTTGGATAATCATCCCAGCACTTTTTCAAACTTTCCTCCAGAAATATTTATTATTGTTATCTTTATGAATTAGATAGTCATTCACTATTCTTTCCCTATAATCCTATAATGTGGTTATTTGTATACAAAGTGCAAGCTCAATGATTTTTATAGTGTTTTCATATTTTGGGGATATATGTATATTGTAATGGAAAGAAATGAAATTAAAATCTTAGAAAAAGGCAGAAAAGAGGATAGAAAAATATGACCTTAAAATTTTTTAAATAGAAAATGAGAGAAGGTAAATGACTTAATAAAACAATTGGGAAAATCTACCCCTTTCTATGATATGGCCAGTCCACAGATAAAGTGTAGGTGTGAATTTCCCACTGTTCTACTTTCCAAAGAACTCTGAACAAATGGTTTTACGAAGGCCATCTAATGCACCTTACACAGAATGAGATGCAACTCTCCCATTAAAACCATGTTCCTGCTTTCCAGAAAAGTCGAGCTATAATGTGTACTAAACTTTTGTCAGAAATAGACGTCTCCTTTTGCTGTACCACAGACTAATATACATATGAAATTGAGGAATATGATGACAGATTCAATACAAAAGCATTCAGCAATTTTACTCTTAGACACCAGCCTATTCATGTATAACACAGCAGAAAATTTACCTCACTCAAATATGTGAAAGTTATTTAAAAAAAAAAAAAAAAGAAAGAAAGAAAAACACTGCTAATTTGGAGGGGATTTTAAAGTAATGTTTTAAAAAACTTTTTAAAGGCTGTTTATTTCTTAATTATTCACTAATAAGCTAAATGAATAAAATAGATCAAACCAGTGGCCTGAATTGATATAGTGTGATAGGTATACCAGATTAAATGTGTTTATCTATAAATACATTTAAGCTGTTCTATTCCTATAATATGAATAAGAATACAAATATTTAATTAATTATACACATTGTCATGAATTCTTAGATATCTGAAATAAGCTTTGAGGAATCATATAATTATGTCCTATTGCAGGATTTAGTTATTAATCTTGTGCCCGTAGATTCCCAGTGAAAAAAATATACATATATTGTCTCCTCAATCATTGCAGTGTACTGCAGCCTTTACAGTCAGAAAATTGTACATTTTACCTTCAATTACTTTTTATTATCTAAAATAATATATACTTTTACAACATGCACAATAGGGTCTATATTCACTCCATTCTGCTGCGGATGTTATCTTGTTTTAGACAACTATTAAAAAGCTAGTTTTTTCTTTTCATTTCATGAATGTGTTCAATATTTGCATAATGATTCCTCTCAAAAGATAAGAGAATGAACGAGGAATAAATAAATTGCAACCTCCCTGCATAATGACTCTACCTTTAAAGATGGATCACACATGGCCACGCTTGAATGTACCCAATCTATCAATATTTATTAAGTAGACAGAAAGTCAATTGAACCATAACTTGCGTTGTGCTAAGAAAGAAACACAGAAAAGGATATTGGAGGATTATTGAGAAGAAACTTAAGAACCCTTCCCAAAGTCAGTACCAGAAGCTCCTACTGAATCTTTTTCCAAATTTTTATGGAATTAAACAAGCTATCTACAGTGGAAATTAGAGAAGATAACTAAATAGGAAATGGCTATGCCCTGTCAGAAAACCTTACTGAGTTCTTCAAACAAGTATCTTCAGGCTCCACTTGTAAAGATGCTCTGTACATTCACATACGTTGTACAAGAAGTTTGTTATTATAGATTCCTATTTTACTTCGCCAGTTGGAACTTATTCCTTGAGAACATGGTTGTTGCTCTGATGTATTTTGAGTTCCACAGTAAAGTGTTTAGTAAGTGCAAACTAGTGGATGGTGAAGAATTAGTGCAGTATATTTGAAACGTTATCATTCATATACCAAAACAAAAACAAAATGCCACTCCTAAGCATGGCTTTACCCCCTTTCTTGATCCTAGTAGTACTCATGTTTGTTGAACATTCTGTGTGGCAGCTGCAGTGCAAGCACTTTCCCTCAGTCAATCATTTAATTCTGACAAACTCTAAGTTTTATACCGTTCACTGTACAGATGAGGAAAACAAAGTCTGAAGTGTTATTTTAGCCTAGGTTAAAAAAAGTAATACAATTGACCCTTGAACAAGATGGGGATTAGGGACACAGGTTCTGTGAATTTGAAAATCCGAATATAATTAATAGTTGGCCCTCTGTATCCGTGGTTCCTCAATATCCTCTATTCTACATCAAAGATTAGAACCAACCAACCACAGATAATGTAGTACTGTAGTATTTACTATTGAAAAAAAAAATTGCTTAGAATTGAACCCTCACAGTTCAAACCCCTGTTGTTCCAGGGTCAAGTGTAATCAGAAATCTGAGGCATCAAACACATGTCTTTCTGATTCTATGGATCATGCTTTTAGCCATCGCACTATAGGGCCATACAGCCATTAACTTGAAAAAGAACTAAACAAACAGTCTAAGAGATTTAATAATTTAATGTCAATTTTCAGCTCTCACTCTCTGCCTGACAATTTAAAACGTAGTCTCACACACAATGAAGGCATACACTTCTTGAAAATATTTATCCCTAGATGGTGAGAAAAATAGGAGCAAGTTATTCAATCTTACACTACTCTATTTTCTCTATCTGTAGTATGTATATATATTGTTTGGGAATTTTTTTTTTTTTTAGGCTTTTCTGTCTGTGTATGTGTTTCTTTTCTGTGTTTTCTATTTTTACCTCCCCTTATCCCAGTGCCTAAATCTGGCTCAGTTTTCAGGGGATGTTTCTGGCTTTTGTTTCACATAAGTTTGAGCCCAAGGAAAAGGAGATATTGGTAATGCAAGAATCAGAATACAAGATTTAAAAAGAGATACCTGTTAAAAAGAAAATTTCTTAAACAGCTTTTACCTTGTCATCATGTATGTAATCTCAACAAAAGAATAGTCTAAGGGTCTGAGGAAATATGTCAAATTTCACCTTCTGATGAAAAGCTACATTTTACAGCGAGGAAAAGTGGCTAAATAGCAGACATTTTCAATATCCTGTGAGCTCTCTTTCACTGACTTTGGCTCTCTTGCTCTCTAATATAAGACCTTTGTCCAAAAAACCCCACTATGTTATACTCTTCTAAATTAATTGGTTCCAGGGATAATGGACAACTAAGCTCAAATACAGAATAATAATGCAGCAAGCTAAAGGTGAGCTAGAGAAAAAAAAGATTTGATGTTAAGGGTAAAGCCCTCTGGAGCCACTATTCACTACATGCTTTCCAGTTAGATCAAGAATTGAGAGCAGAGTCTGGGCAAGATTAGCTTTCAGAGAAGTAAGAAGGACACATCTGGCTACAGTCAAGTCTCCATTAGACCACCTCCCACATGAAGCTGTCTCTTGTCTGAATATACTTTCTTGTCTCTAAGGATCCTTCAAGCTCTTCTACTTTTTCCAGTACAGCACTTTTCTGTGCACCTCCCTTTATGCTCCTTTTCCTCCTACTTCTTTCCTTCCTTACCCTCTTAAACATCTCAAAGTGATAGTGTTCCACAGATATTGATTCTGAGACTTCTGGGCCACAGGACAGGGGGTGGGGAAATAAAAGTTCCACTTCTTACCAGTTTCAGGGTTTCACACAAGATCTCACTGTTTAAAAAATGGACTTCCACTTTTGAAAAAAATTCCAAAGCTATGAAAAACATTGGTCTATTCTCAATTTCTTACTGGTCATTTACTGTACAGCATCTTGCAATCTCATTTCCAATCTCACTACTCGACTGAAACAATCTTTTAAAAGTCACAGCTGGACTTAATGGATAAGGCCATTCATTTGCTCTCCTCAGCCCAATCCTTTCCTATCTCTCTGTATCACTTCAAACACCTGACAGTACCTTCCTTTAAAACACTCTATACTTTGCCCTTCTTAGGCAATGTGTTATCCCAGTTATGCTACCCAAAAAGCTATTCCTCTGAGTCCTTCATTAAATATCATTACTTCAGCCACAATCCATTGGCAAGACAATACCTGGCAGGGCAAGAAATAGTGGACTTGGAATCTGAAGACTCAGAACCAATGAGGGATTTGGGAATTTTCTATCAAATATAATCAAATATATTACAGAGTTCTAATCACAATAGGTGCTTAATAACTGATTTTGAAGAAAAGAATATAATGAATAAATATATTCTTAGAAAAGTATGGATATAAACTTAATGACAAATTTGAAATACTTGCTTTGGAATGATATTTTTTTATGATAGTCTTTGAAGTGAAATGCAGTTTGTTTTAAAATCTTGACAATCTAGTTTCTTGATCCATGATGTGGCTGTGTGAAGGGAAGGATACAAAAATGACCAGTAGATTCAGTCAAAGAAATGTGCTGAAGGTCAAGCCTGAGGGATAGATACCTTATTTTTCAATGTATACTAAAAAACAGTTCTGTTGACGGAATATCTTAATGTCAGGTTAGTTATTTGGTATTTTATCATCAGTTCTATATATTTCTACCAACTTTTTAAAAAACAGATTAATTGGGCCCATATGATATGTGTACTGTAATAATTCTACTTTACTTTGGAACAGATTTTTAGACTCAAATAACCTGTGTTTTGAAAGGATGGTGATGTATGTTTGCCCTCTAACTGAATGTAGCTTTGATGGCAGATATAGATCACAATGGTACTTTTTAGTGTGAATAGTTGGATATGAGCAATGAGTAATACAAAGTGATTCTGACAATTACATCACTTGGCAGAATATTTTTAATCTTTGAAAATAAATTGTTTAAATATATTCCTTTGAGATAATGATTATGGCTATATTCACTTCACATCCTTTTTAAGGGGCATTAAAATGGATCTCGACAATGGAAAATGGATTTCTGAGATCATGAGCCATATCTCACAATCAGTTCATTTGAGTGTAAATTTAGTGGGGAAAATATATCAAAATCTAAAAAGAGAGAAACAAATGTTCCAATTCTACAGAGTTACAATACAAACTATAATCTTTCTAAATATGTATTTAAAGGAATATCATTAAAAATTTGAAAATTTATGAGTTTAAATATGCATGTTTAAGTTACATATTTGAAAAAAATTATTTAAAAAATTACCTCTGGTCATTCAAAGAAAGAATGTGTATGGGCTAAATCTCTTTACAACACACAATAACTGGAATTACCATAAAGATGGTAAGAATGTTTACCTATTTATTACTTTCCAAAAATTGGGTTCCAAGAAACAACTTAAGTTGAAAGCAAATGGCCATGTCAACACTCTGCATTAAAATTTGGAGAGCTCAGTACCTGGGGGAAGAATGAATCCTTCAAGATATGAGATTCGATGTCTACAGACATCATGAGGTCATAAGTTATTCTTAGTTGATGTGTATTCACCATACTTCAAGAGTAAATAATAGCATAGAACATACATAGGAGCTGGTAGAGGTACATCACACATAGAATCTACCCTAGGACATATGGAGTCTTTTTTTTTTTTTTTTTTTTTTTTTTTACTATTGTAAAGTTATATAAACTCTTGCTCTCCACCCTCCTCCCTTGTTATTTGTCTCTAATGGTCTGTCTCTATGATGGCAATTCTACCTGGCCACCTAGATTCATGTTTCTTGAGTTGTCAATATTAATCTCAATAGTCTTCCAGTGCTGACCTTTCTGTTTGGAATCCTAATATCTGCTCATTCCCACCCTGCATACTTGAATTAAGTTTGAACTGTTTCAGAACTAGATATTCTGCACCTGCCTTTAATTTCTGATATTGAACTTTATGGCTTATAGTGACTTACTTAACTTCTTTAACAGGTATAATGCTCAATCATCCTTTGTACTGTCACTGAAACCCTGGCATGATGTTGTTTGCCTTTCTTGAAAAGGACCAAACATGATCCCAACCACTGTTGTTCCCAAACCCCCACAGCTCTGTACTTGATTGTTTCATCCCATCTCTCTCTAAGACCTGTTTAGTATCTGTATACTTCAAAATTATAGGAAAGGAACAAAAGAAAAATTAATAATAACGGAGGGGAAAAA
Organism: Balaenoptera acutorostrata; assembly: GCF_949987535.1. Taxonomy (NCBI): domain Eukaryota; kingdom Metazoa; phylum Chordata; class Mammalia; order Artiodactyla; family Balaenopteridae; genus Balaenoptera; species Balaenoptera acutorostrata. The sequence goes on from NC_080081.1 coordinate 17,551,276, forward strand.
AGAAATAGAGGAGTTGTGGTTACAAAGGGGAAAGATGAAAATGAAGTCTAGATCATAAGTGGAAAAGTTGATTGTGAATAACAGGAATGGTTTTGAAAATGGAAAAAAGTAGAAAAACGAGTAGAGGGATAGTTATAAAGACCAGCCTTCTTTTCAGTGCTTTGATCCTCCCCTAAAAGTATAGGAGGGAGGGTTTTATTGCAGGAGAGAAAATGAAAAGACATGAGACTGAGATCTTAAGGAGATAGTTAATGTTTTTTTGAAAAACGTGTGAGTCATTCTTCAGGGAATCAAAAGGTGTTTTGATTTAAAAAAAAAAAAAAGAGGCAATAGTCCAGGTGATGTCATTCAGCATAAATACACAGCTGGCCAAATTTTATCATAAAATGCTGACAAGATAATGTACTTACTATTCCTGCCCACCAGAAAAAGTGACAGACGTAATTATACTCATGATAAAACTTAATAGATTTTCTCATGTACTAAATCTCTATAGAAATGGATAGTCCAACAGATAACTTACTTATACAAAAGGTAGAATGAGAATACATGCAATATTCAGTATAAAATGTGATTCTTTTGATTCTTGGTTTGCTACCTTCTTTCCTTTAAAGCAAACTACTGTAACAAAAAGAGGTTTGCATTTGGGTTATGTCCAAGGACACAATTCACTTTCACAATTTCCTCTATACTAATTATACCGAGATCATTTAATTCATGTGCATAGAAGCACTCAGAAAAATCTATGTCAACAATTGTAGTACTTTATTCTTTTCCTTATGGGCATCATGTTGCCTAACAGTCCTTAAACAACATAACAGAAAAAATATTAAGTGCAACATTAATTAAAATGCAGAAAATTAGTATCAACATTGTACTTACAATGTTTTAAATGGAAGACTAATGTGTTCAATATTATTTATTTTTCAGGGTCAAAATTCATATTTATTCATATATATCTACATATACATGAAAATCCATATATACCTACGTATGTAAAAACATACTATATTTATGCCTATATATTATAGATATTATATCACACAGATTATGTAATTATTTAATTACATAAATATAAAACTATATAGCTATGTGTATTTACATACAAAATTCGTGTATATCTCTACATGATAGAATGTATATAGTATAGTAATAGAGCAGATTTAACTGTGTGAAGAGTAAGTTAAAATGAATAAATTTAAAGTATAATCACAGTCACAAAAGTAATAAAATCTTAGGCTCATAACTTTATAATTTATAAGACACTTTTAGAGTTGTGGCCTTTTTATATATAATCCTTAAAACAACATGATAACAAAGAAAATGTATAATGCTCACTTTGGAAATTAGTAAACTAAGTTACAAATTGGTGAAGCAGCATGTACTAAGTCACAAAGCTAATAAGTGAAGAGTCCGAATTTTGCAAGCAACCAAGTTTTCTAACTTTTATCTTGCTACTATATTTTAATGCATTTTAGTGCCTATCTACACATAATATACTCTACACATTTAACTAGATCCTCAGAAATCTTTTTACATGTCTTGGCACAGACCATTCTCCCATTTCCAACAACAGGAATTCTGAAGCTTCCATCTTCCCAAGCCCTTTAAACCCATTCTTGACTCCTGTCTAGAAGATGATTACATGATCTTCCACTTTGAAAAACTTGAAGCTATCAGGAAGGAATACTCAACTTGATATGTACAGAAGGACCCATATTGTCCTGAGTTCCAATATTTCCTCTAGGATTAGAATAAAAGATGTTTTATTTCCAGACAAGTTGGTTTTAAGTGGAATGGTTTTTGGTGTACTCCCTCCCTTTTCTTATACCATGTGCTGGTATGTTACTATGCTGCTTCAATAGGAGAAGAGCAGACTTTATTGCTGTTGAAACTGCAATAGCAACTATATTAGTCAGGAATCCATCTTTTTTACCAGTTTCAGGGACCAGGATCTTTAAATCCGGAAGTTACCCCTGCTGATGCAAATCTTATCTGACAGTAATCCTCCAGGTGATTCTATTACAGCTAAAGTTTGAGGACCATTGCTTTATGTATTAAACAGTGAGAATATAGAGGAAAAAAACCCCAAATCTCTAGAGAAATTAAAGAAAATCGTGGAAATGGGTGCAACTTGTTGTGGACATAGGTCTTTAGTAATCACACTACTCTTTGTATGTGGTCTAATTTCCTATTGTCCCTTATCCCCTCAAAACAACATTCTGGAATGTTATCCATTGCTTATAGTCCTCTGCAAGTAAGAATTGTGCTTCCAGAAAACCCACCTTCAGGAGAAACTAAGAAATTTCAGCTTTACGTGATTTCAAACTCAATTGAATATAGTTTCATTGCTTCATGAGGGGTTAATCAATTGTTTTCAGAAAGAATTTGATTTAAAAAACAACCCTTCCAGGTATCGTTACAAATCTGTTGTCACACTATAAAATCTGATTCCAGGGTGGGAAAATTAAGTGAGAAACACTCCTTACAGAACGTCAATTTCACAGACCAGCTTCTTCACAAGCCTCAGGTGGACTATATAATTTGCATATCATACAAATGATACAACATAATCATATAGTAACAGCTTAGAAGTTTCTACAATGTATGCAATACTTAGATAAAACACCCACATTCTGCAATAAAACCCACTTTAAAACAATCGTTACTAATGATTTCTTAGTAAGTTAAATGCGTACATAATTTTAGTTATAAAAGACGAAAACACAAAAGGTTACTTGAATGTTTAAACTAGAATAGTTATCCTTTCACTTTTTTTCAGGGTTCAGAAATAGTAATCCTTTTTTTCTTCTTCTTCTTCACTATTCAGAAATAATTAGGGTTAGGGAACTTCTGAAAAAAGAGACAAAATCTCTACGTCATAAAAATTTACACTGTACTTACTAAATATTTTGTTTTTATTCTATGTAAGAAGTAATTTTGTTATAAAAGGAATGTGCTATAATTGGCAAGAATTTTCTGAGATTTTAGTACTTTTATTTAAAAGGAAATGTTAGTATTGGAAGCTAACATTTATAATTCTGAATGTTAATGACAGTCATTATTCATAGTCACTCTTCTTTTGGAGGTTGGATAATCCCCTACTGTTTAACTTTTCTTTGAATATTTAATGAACTACCAAAGAATTGTTCCTAAGGATATTAGCTGCTGTGAAAAGATTTTCTTTCCTCCAGAAATCGTTTAAGATAACCCATGGTTTATTATATGGAATGCTCTGAAGTTCTGAACTATGGCCTTGAAAATAGATATTCATAAAGATTTTTGTCATAAATTGTGGGACAAAGAAAAAAAACTTGTATGATATTTTAAGAGTTGGAGTGATATACATCACATATGTCAAACTTATATTTTCAATAAAAAACATTCTTTATAATTCTATAACTTAAAAACACTGGAAAACAAAATCTTATGAAATCATCCTTACCTAAATTTAAGAGATTTCCAATTTCAGATTCTCAGCTTATGTGAATCTTCTATATTAGCCCAAAATTTTTGCCTGAATTTGTTTTAATCAGCAAGTATGCAAAACTAAGGGATTTGTCAAATTAGTTGTAATTTACATTCATGGAAAAGTGTTGTAAATCAAAATAACGTAATTCAAATCCATTACCTCATAGAAGTTAGGTTACAATAGAGGCTTAGTTTGCTCACTAAGTCTACTGACTATATTTTTATAGCAATGGGCAAACAAGTTGCATAATCAACTACCAATTAATACATACCTGTAGCCTTGACTTTTTGAAAGTTTCATGTAAATAGATTAAACAATTCAAAATTAATATTACCTTAAATTTGTATAATCTTTCACTGTATTGTCAGACACATATCCCCTAACTGCTACTTTAAGAAGTATTTAATATGATTCTATGTCATAGAACGTGTGTATACAACGGTGTATGTGGGTACTTTTTACCTAGCTTCCAGTTCCTGCTGAATTTCTTTTGCAACAATTTAAAAGAAATATAAGGCTTATGGTAATTAAATTCTAAAGAAAACTTTTAAGTGGATAATTGATCGGTAGCTTTGAGAAGTCTTTTAGGGGATCTTTAGGCAGCTCATGAGCCTTCTAAAAGGTGTACCTAGAAGAGTATATTTTACTGCTTTTTAAAAAAATATTAGTACTATGGAAAAAGAGAAGGGCGATGCTTTTGATATCGGCATACCCACCTTGCTTTTAAGTTGATGAAATTTATAATAAGAGCTAATGATGAAGCATACTAATCCTCATGGATTCACTGATTATTTTTTGACATACTATGACAGGCAATTAACAGTCTCTGATATATAGTAAAAATTGTTACTTGATATTAGTTATTATTAATAAAATCATGCTGTGGTATATGTGGTAAAGAAATTAATTCATACAATTGTGACCTTCGTTTCTATGTTATTTTTTACATGCTTGAAAAAATAATGGTTGAAAAGCTCACAAAAGTTATGAAAGTTATCAAATACTCAGATGCACACTTAGACACATTACAGTTGACCCTTGAAAATCATTGGTTTGAACTGCATGGGCCCACCTATAGGTGATGTTTTTCCATATATATTTTAGTACTACATGATCCACATTTGGTTGAATTCTTGGATATGGAACCTTGGATATGGAGGGCCGACTGTAAAGTTATACACGTGTTTTCCACTGTGTAGAGAGTTGGCACCCTTAACAGCCAGGTTGTTCAAGGGTCAAATATATAATTAAACTGTTAGAAGACAATAACAAAGAGAAAACCTGACAGTACCAAGAAAGAAGTGACTCACCACGTATAAGGGACTTTGAATAATATAAACAGCTAATTTATCATCAGAAACTATGGAGACCAGAAGGCAGTAGGATGTTTTATTCAAAGTACCAATTCATCAAGAAGATAAAACCTATACACAGGAAATACCAGAGTCTCAAAATATATGGAGCACACATTGACAAAATTTAAAGATGATACAGATAGTTTTACGATAATAGTTAGACTTCAGTAACCCCCCTTTTAATAATGGATAGAACAGCTAGAAAGAAGAGCAATAAGGAAATAAAAGACTTGAAAAACACTATAACCCCAAAACACTATAAACTAACTGACACATACAGAACACTTAATACCACAGAGTATACATTCTTCTCAAGTGTACATGGAACATTCTCCAGAAAGACCATATGTTAGGCCATGAAACAACTTTCATGTTTAAGCAAGACTGAATTCATACAAAGTAACTCCTCTGATCACAATGAACTGAAGCAATAACTAAAAGAAAACTCAAAGATAGGTGGAAATTAAACAATACACTCAAACAGATAATAGGTCTGTATTAGGTTGTAGGGATACCATAACAAAGTACCACAGACTGGGTTACTTCAACAGTTTACCTTCTTACATTTCTGGAGGCTAGAAGTCCAAGATGGTAACAGGATTGTTTCTTCTGAGAGCCTCTCTTTGCCTTAGAGAGGACCATCTTCTGTCTTCACATGACATTCTGTGTGTGTTGGTGTCCTAATATCCTCTTATAAAGACACCAGTCATACTGTATTATAGACCACACAGATGACCTCATTTTATCTTAATTACCTCTTTAAAGGCCCTATCTCCAAATACAGTAATATCATAGGGTATTGGGGTTAGGACTTCAACATGTGAATTTTGGGGGAACACAGTTCAGCTCATAATAATATCAAAGAAGAAATAACTAGGAAAATTTGAAAATACTTTGAGGTGAATGAAAACAATCACAGCATACCAAAACGTACTGAATGCCACAAAAGCTGTGGTCAAAGGGAAATTTACAGCTGTCAATGCCTATATTAATAAAGACGACAGACCTCAAACCAACAACGTAACTTTACACCTTAAGGGACTAGAAAATAAAGAGCAAATTAAGCCCAGAGCTAGCAGAAGAAAGGAGATAAGGCTAGAAAAGAGAATTGAAAAGTAGAGAATATATACAAAATCAATATTTGTTCTTTAAAAGGATCAACAATATTGAAGAATCTTTAGTTAGACTCACTAAGAAAGAAGTGAGAGGACACAACTAACTAAAATCTGAAAAAAAGTGGGACATTATTACCAAATTTACAGAAACAAGGATTATAAGAAAATATTATGAAGAATTATATTGACTATACATTAGATAATCAAGACAAAATGGATAAATTCTTAGAAACATGCAAATCACTAACTTTGCCTCACAAAAATTTAGACACTCAATGGACCTCTAATGAATAAAGGGATTGAAGCAATAATCAAAAACCTATTGACAAATTAAGTCCAAGACTAGATGGCTTCACTGGCGAATTGTAGCAAACTTTTAAGTAATCAAAACCAACTCTACTCAACAGAAACTTTTCCAAAAAATAGAACAGAGGAAACACTTCCTATGACATTCCATAAGGCCAGAATTACACAGATATCTAAGTCAGACACAGATACCACAATAAAAACTACAAACCAATATTCTTTATGTATATAGACACAAAAATGTTCAGAACACTAGAAAACGAAATCCAGGTGCACATTTAATGGATTATACTTTATGACCAAGTGAGATTTATCCCAGGAATGCAAGAATGTTTCTATCTAAGAAAACTAACCAATGTAATACATGATATTTACAGAACTAAGAAAATATAAACATGATCGTCTTAATAGATACGGGAAAGGCAACTGACAAAATTCAATACCCTTTCATGATAAAAATTCACAGCATACCCAATGGTGAAGGACTGAAAGCTTAGCTTCTAAGATTAGGGGGGAAAAAACACAAAGATTCCCATTTTTACCACCAATATTCAACATTAAACTTGAAGTCCTATCTAGAATAATTAGAAAAGAAAAACAAATAAAAGGCACCCAAATTGGAAAATAAGTAAAAGGATCTCTATTTGCAGATGACATGATTCCATATATAGAAAATCTCAATCTACAAAAAAGTAATGTTTTTATATTTTGAAAATGAGTAGTTTAATATTTGTATTTGTCCATTTTTTTTGAGAGCAATTGGCTAAACCGAGATAGATGTATCCTGAAATTCCAGTTTCTTTCTAAAATAAAAACTTAATTTTTATTTGGCATCCATCTGTTTACACTACATTATTAGTTTTAATCAAGTGGTATTTAAAGATATAGTGAGAATATGTGACTATTTTTCTAGTGTCTAAATACCATCAAGTCAGAGGTCAGTATTATCCTCTATATATCCATATAATTTATGTAACAGATGTTCATGGACTACCTATTGGTTGAATAAGTACTTCTTCTCATATAGATAAATGGAGAAAAGATGTCTGCAATGCCATTTTATGATCAAAATTTTGAATCTCAGTTTTTGAACATATAAATTCTTGATCATTTAATTTTACAATAGCCACCATAATGGCAATTAAAAGAAGTAAAAATAAAACCTTAGCAATGAATTTTAAGGTATTTTCAAAGTGTTTTATTAAGTGTCCTTGGCAACAGGAGACAATGAATCATTCATTTACATGTGTTCTGGAACTTTAAGAGGTATCTTCAGCATTGGGGCAAATAATAAGTGATGTATAATCTTGTGCTTTTTCTGACCATATGCCATCCGAATCTTTGATCACCCTTGAACAAAACCTCCAGCTATAATTAGGCACCAAATAGAAATACAAGTGTATTTCTTATAAGATAATCCTCACTTATTTCTTATTTCTTTGGAATATACATAAAATGATTGATTTGACCTGTGACATAAAATTCATTTCTGTGTTTCTCCCCATGAAATTTCAGTGCAACCACTGACTTTGCCTTCCTCTCCATTGCCCAAGGACACTCAAGCTGTTAAGTGTTTCCAGACCAATGGTGCATGTCTGTTCTCTACACTCTTGAAAAAAATCTATAGACTTGTGAAAAATATGAAACAGAGCTGTGAAATTGTTTCTATGTTATTTATTTCAATAATAATAAGGAAAAGGGAAAAAGTTGAAAGACTGACTCAATCAGGCATAATTGAAACTCACCCCAGTGTTGCTAAAGCAAATTTCTGGGGCTTACATTTCCTATAGATTTAATGTAAAGTGAAGGAAAAAGACTAAAAGTAATGTTTACTCTTCATATTTTCAGTGCACTGAAATAATGCTGCAAATATATATCTTGGTCTGGATGAATAAAATTCTACTTGCTTCATCATTTGTAATTACTTTCTGTGAACTTTATACTAAAATTTTACCATGTAATGCTCTCAGTTCTGCGAAGGTGTTAATTTGTGGCAGTGGTAATAAACATAAAGTATAGTGAGTCTTTATAAGTCTATTGGATCACTGCATACTAGGAAAGTTTATAGTTAACATAAAGCCACTAATTCTTTTCAGCAGAAACTCTGCAGGCCATAAGGGAGTGGCAGGATATACTTAAAGTGATGAAAGAGAAAAACCTACAACCAAGATTACTCTAGCCAGCAAGGATCTCATTCAGATTCTAAGGAGAAATCAAAAGCTTTTCAGACACGCAAAAGCTCAGAGAATTCAGCACTGCCAAACCAGCTTTACAACAAATGTTAAAGAAACTTCCCTAGGCAACAAACAGAAGAGAAGAAAAAGACCCACAAAAACAAACCCAAAACAATTAAGAAAATGGTAATAGGAACATACACATCAATAGTAGCCTTGAGTGTAAATGGATTAAATGCCCCAATCAAAAGACAAAGACTGGCTGAATGGATACAAAAACAAGAAACATACATATGCTGTCTACAAGAGACCCATTTCAGACCAAAGGACACATACAAACTGAAAGTGAAGGGATGGAAAAAGGTATTCCATGCAAATGGAAATCAAAAGAAAGTTGGAGTGGCAATACTCATATCAGATAAAATAGACTTTACAATAAAATCTGTTACAAGAGACAAATAAGGACACTATGTAATGATCAAGGTATCAATCCAAGAATAAGATATAACATTTGTAAATGTTTATGCACGCAACATAGGAGCACCTCAGTACATAAGACAAATGCTAACGACCATGAAAGGGGAAACTGACAGTAACACAATAATAGTAGAGGGCTTTAACACCCCACTTTCACCAATGGACAGACCATCCAAACAGAAAAAAAAGAAACACAAGCTTTAAATGACACAACAGACCAGATAGATTTAATTGATATTTATAGAACATTCCACCTAAAAGTGGCAGAATACACTTTCTACTGAAGTGCACATGGAACATTCTCCAGGACAGATCACATCTTGGGTCACAAATCAAGCCTTGGTAAATTTAAGAAAATTGAAATCATATCAAGTATCTTTTCTGACCACAATGCTATGAGACTAGATATCAATTACAGGAAAAAATCTGTAAAAAATACAAACACATGAAGGCTAAACAATACACTACTAAATAACCAAGAGATCACTGAAGAAATCAAAGAGGAAATCAAAAAATAACTAGAAACAAATGACAATGAAAACACGACCCAAAACCTACAGGATGCAGCAAAAGCAGTTCTAAGAGGGAAGTTTATAGCAATACAATCCTACCTCAAGAAACAAGAAACATCTCAAATAAACAACCTAACCCTATACTTAAAAACAACTAGAGAAAGAAGAACAAAGAAAACCCAAAGTCAGTAGAAGGAAAGAAATCGTAACAATCAGAGCAGAAATAAATGAAATAGAAACAAGGAAAACATAGCAAACATCAATAAAACTGAAATTTGGTTCTTTGAGAAGATAAACAAAATTGATAAACCCCTAGCCAGACTCATCAAGAAAAAAGGGAAAGGATACAAATCAAAACAATTAGAAATGAAAAAGGAGAAATCACGACTGACATCACAGAAATACAAAGGATTATAAGAGACTACTACAAACAACTATACGCCAATAAAATGGACAACCACGAAGTTACAGACAAGTTCTTAGAAAAGTACAATTTTCCAAGACTGAACCAGGAAGAATTAGATAATATAAACAGACCTATCACAAGTAATGAAATTGAAACTGTAATTAAAAATCTTCCAAAAAACAAAAGTCCAGGACCAAATGGCTTCAAAGGCCAATTCTATCAAACAATAGAATTTGGGTGAGCTAACACCCATAATTCTCAAACTCTTCCAAAATCTGAAGAGGGAGGAACACTTCCAAATTCATTCTACAAAGCCACCATCACCCTGCTACCAAAAGCAAAGATACCACAAAAAAAGAAAATTATATATCAGTATCACCAATGAACATAGATGCAAAAATCCTCAACAAAATACTAGCAAACAGAATCCAACAACATAATAAAAGGATCATACACCACAATCAAGTGGGATTTATCCCAGTGATGCAAGGATTCTTCAATATATGCAAATCAATGTGATACACCATATTAACAAATTAAGGAATAAAACCCATATGATCATCTCAATAGATGCAGAAAAAGCTTTTGACAAAATTCAACACCCATTTATGATAAAAACTCTCCAGAAAGTGGGCATAGAGGGAACCTACCTCAATATAATAAAGGCCATATATGACAAATCCACAGCCAACCTCATACTCAACAGTGAAAAACTGAAAGTGTTTTCACTAAGGTCAGGAACAAGACAAAGATGGCCACTCTTGCCACTCTTATTCAACATAGTTTTGGAAGTCCTAGCCATGGCAATCAGAGAAGAAAAAGAAATAAAAGGAATACAACTTGGAAAAGAAGAAGTAAAATTGTCACTGTTTGCAGATGACATGATACTATACATAGCAAATCCTAAAGATGCCACCAGAAAACTACTAGAACTAATCAATGAATTTGGTAAGGTTGCAGGATACAAAATTAATGCACAGAAACCTCTGGCATTCCTATACACTAACAAAAAATCGGAAAGAGAAATTAAGGAAATAATCCCTTTTACAACAAAAAGAATAAAATACCTAGGAATAAATCTACTTAAGGAGGTGAAAGACTTGTACTCAGAAAACTATAAAACACTGATGAAAGAAATCAAAGATGACATAAACAGATAGAGAGATATACCATGTTCTTGGACTGGAAGAGTCAATATTGTGAAAACGACTATACTACCCAAAGCAATCTACAGGTTCATTGAAACCCCTGTCATTACCAATGGCACTCTTCACAGAATTAGAATAAAACATTTTACAATTTGTATGAAACACAAAAGACCCAGAATAGCCAAAGCAATCTTGGGAAAGAAAAATGGAGCTGGAGGAATCAGGCTCCCTGACTTCAAACTATACTACAAAGCTACAGTAATCAAGACAGTATGGTACTGGCACAAAAACAGAAATATAGATCAATGGTACAGGATAAAAAGCCCAGAGATAAACTCATGCACATATGGTCACCTTATTTTTGATAAAGGAGGCAAGAATATACCATGGAGAAAGACAGCCTCTTCAATAAGTGGTGCTGGGAAAACTGGACAGCTACATGTAAAAGAATGAAATTAGAACACTTCCTAACACCATAAACAAAAATATACAAAATGGATTAAAGACCTAAATGTAAGGCCAGACACTATCAAACTCTTAGAGGAAAACATAGGCAGAACACTCTATGACATACATCACAGCAAGATCCTTTTTGACCCACCTCCTAGAGAAATGGAAATAAAAACAAAAATAAACAAATGGGACCTAATGAAACTTAAAAGCTTTTGCACAGCAAAGGAAACCATAAAGAAGAAGAAAAGACAACCCTCAGAATGGGAGAAAATACTTGCAAATGAAGCAACTGACAAGGGATTAATCTCCCAAATATACAAGCAGCTCATGGAACTCAATATCAAAAAACAAACAACCAATTAAACAAATGGGTGGAAGACCTAAATAGACATTTCACCAAAGAAGACATACAGATGGCCAAGAGGCACATGAAAAGATGCTCAACATCACTAATTATTAGAGAAATGCAAATCAAAACTACAATGAGTTATCACCTCATGCCGGTCAGAATGGCCATTATCAAAAAATCTAGAAACAATAAATCCTGGAAAGGGTGTGCTGAAAAGGGAACCCTCTTGCACTGCTGGTGGGAATGTAAATTGATACAATCACTATGGAGAACAGTATGGAGGTTCCTTAAAAAACTAAAAATAGAACTACCATATGACCCAGCAATCCCACTACTGTGCATATACCCTGAGAAAACTGTAATTCAAAAAGAGACATGTACCACAATGTTCACTGTAGCACTATTTACAATAGCAGGACATGGAAACAACCTAAATGTCCATCAACAGATGAATGGATAAAGAAGATGTGGTACATATATGCAATGGAATATTACTCAGCCATAAAAAGAAACGAAATTGAGTTATTTGTAGTGCCGTGGATGGACCTAGAGTCTGTCATACATAGTGAAGTAAGTCAGAAAGAGAAAAAAAACTGCTGTATGCTAACACATAACATATGGAATCTAAAGAAAAAAAGTGGTTCTGATGAACCTAGGTGCAGGACAGGAATAAGACGCAGACATAGCGAATGGACTTGAGGACACGGGGGGCATGGGGGAGAGGAAGCTGGGATGAGGTAAAAGAGTAACACTGATATATATACACTATCACATGTAAAATAGCCAGTGGGAAGCAGCTGCATAGCACAGGGAGATCAGCTCGGTGCGTTGCAACGACCTAGACGGGTGGGATAGGGAGGGTGGGAGGGAGATTCAAGAGGGAGGGGGTATGGGGTGTATGTATGTACGTATATGGCTGATTCACCTTGTTGTGCAACAGAAACTAACGCAGTGTTGTGAAGTAATTATACTCCAATAAAAATGTATTTAAAAATAAAAAATAAATAAAGCAACTAATTCTGACAAAATAATTCAAAATATAGTGTAAACGTTCCTTGCAATGTGTTCTGAAACCTGGCAGGTAGTTGAAATAATAATAAGTAACAAAGACAGAGAACTAGCACCCAAGAGTCACGTTTTTTTCCTAAGAATCCAGGAAAATGTAATGGTCAGCTTAATGCTGAGTTATTTTTGGTTGTGATTTTAAATACAAATAAATATTGTGGGATTTTATTTTGACTCTTTTAACTGTATTAGTAATGCAATGGCCCCAAAGAAAAATTTTCTTGTCAAAGAATACATTAGCTTTCAAAGGAAAAAACCTATGAAAAATTAGAATTTTAGATGGTAAAAACAAAGCATAATGGCTAAACCAAACATTCTGAAAAAGCAGAATGATTAGGGACACTGTGGATCACAAATTATTGCACTTTAATTTTTAAATGAGCTTAGACATCTGTGAAATTTAAACCCCAGAGCCAGTGATTTGTGTGGCACTATACTACAAAAGGAACAAAGCTTTGACGTGCAAATTTCAGCTGTATGTTGCATCAGCCCAGGTAACCTTGCAAACAACCTTCACGCACACACTGGAAGCTGAGTGATGCCTCCCATATGCATCCTTCCTTTTCCCTTCCCAGTCAAGTTGACAGCAATTCTCTGTTCATTTTCTAAACGGACTGATAAAAGTTATGCTACCCCTGTACCTGTTATTAACCTCCCTTGTACTATTATTACTCATAGTTTTTCCTTTGAGATAAGCAGCTAGACACAGAAGCTGATCTTCGCATATGGTGGGCTATTACCCCAGAAAGAGAACTGCAAATGTCAACCTATTATTGGGTCATTAATGTCAGGTCATGATATTTCAGAATTTGATGTTTTTAACCTTTACAGACATTAACCCACATACAATACACTTTTGAAAAGAGTTTATTTATCCTTAGAAACAGTGGATGCATGCTGCAGGAATATTGTTCTGTAATATTAGGTACTGTATATATGGTAAGGATCATTAAATATATTTAGGTAACCACCTCTTCAGCTTAATTTGGCCCTTCATCTATTACTTTAGAGGAATCGAAAATCATGGATGAAAGAAATGTTAAGACGTCTGATAGGAGAAATGGGGAATGAAACAGAATTTAATAGTGCTCTCTTTTATTAAAGAATTACTCCCAATTCTGACACTGTTTAGACAAAATTTGCAAAGATGATATTATCTTATTTCATTTCTTTTTCTTTGAAAGTCAAAATTGTTTCCTGTTATAAAATTCAATGAAGTCAATTTCAGTACACGACGTAGTTTTAGGGTATACCGTTAAAGTCATAATTCAAGAGGCTGAGGAAAATCTAGGATGAAAGGATTTAAGTAGGAGATTTTATACACAGCTGCAGCAATGCATGCATTGCTCTGGATACAGGCTTGTGTGATGCAGATTCAAAATATGAGAAAAAATGCAGGGTGCATGTGTATTTTAAAAATATTTGAAGTATTTTTGCTTTTTTATTTTTATTGTTTTGTCTTTCTTATGTCCCTACCTTTTAGCTTAACTGGCCACATCTTACAACAATATTTTGAAAATACATGACAATGGAGAGTAAGAAAGGAAAGGATACAGTCAGAAGAAAAAACATGAATGTAGTGACACACATTAACTTATGCTCCAAGGAAGGGATATTCTGCGTATTTCTGTAATGAAGTATCCACAGAAATCATCTGTTCATTGAATGACTCATTCATTTGGAGGCTATTATTTCATTACGTACTATGCACGAGCGCATTTCCGGGCCCTACTGTGGTGGGCAGACGTTAAGATGGCTTCCATGATCCCCACATCATGTAATCTGTCCACTGGAGTGTGGACGGACCTACGCTTACTCCTATGGAACAGAATGTGGCAAAGGTGATGAGGTACCACTTTCGTGATGATGGAGCCTAAGAACATAACTGCCGTCCTGCTAACAAACCGTCTCTACTGTCCGCTCAGTTTGCAGGCTTTAGTGAAGCAAGCAGCCTTCGGGGACAGGCTCACATGGCAAAAATCGGAAGGTGGCCTCTGAGCAGTGGAGCGAGGAACCGAATTCTGCCAACAATTATGTGAGCTTGGAAGCTGATTCTTCCCCATTTCAGCCTTTAACGAGACTCCTAGCTGACACCTTGGTTATGACCTTGTGAGAGACCTCCAAATAGAGGACCCAGTTAAGGCATGCTCAGACTCTTGACCCACAGAAACTGTGAGGTAATAAACGTGCCTTTTTAAAGCTGCTAAACGTGTGGTAATTGGTTATGCAACAATAGATAACTAATAAACCTAGGGATGCCATAACGAATAAAGCCATTAATCGTTGCTGTTTTGGGGGGATTTTTGTACAGTCCATGGGGGGAGGAGCACACAGTCTAATACAGCATGATGGACGCTGGCTCTGAAGAGAAAGGTGACTAAGCCTCAACTACGGGGACACAAATCCAGAACCAAAAACTGGGTGGTGAGAAATGAGGAAAAGATCCCAGAGAAGTAGCAGCTGAGGCTTGAAGGATGAGCATGAGCTACTCAGGAGAAGGGGTGTGTGTTTTCATGCACCATGGGGAGGGGAGTGGTCTTAGCCTGGCGGAGGAAGTGGTACGTGAAAACACACGGTGGGGAGAAGGTGAGACAAAGTATGGCCTGATCAACAAGACTGGGTTGTTGGAAGCGAGGCTGGGAGTAGTAAGAGATGAAGATAAAGAATAAAAACTGAAAGCAGATCATGTAAAGCCATGTGACTCATGTTTATGATGAAAGCTTTGCTTACAGTAAAATTCTAAGGGTCATATACATTATATGATTTTGCAGAATTATTGTATGTAAGGAACATATGCTCCAAAATATGTTCTAATTGCTTTGATCAAGTATAATTTTCAAGAAGTTTAAAATGTGACTTTACTACAATGTAAAATGAATGTGTGGTCAAAGATTAATTGATGAGGGAATACATGCCAAAGCTTATTTAATAAGAAAGCCAATCAAATATTTAAATTGGGTCAAATTTTGAGAGACTTTTTGATAAGAATTTGAGTTAGATTTACATTCTCAACTGGACAAAATTATCTGCACTGGTATAGACAGGACTCTCTGGCTTTCTATCAGTTTTCTACAAGTTGATCTGTACTCCTGCAGAGTTGTAAAAGAACCTGGTCAGTTAAATATACACCCTTCTATAATCCCTTATATCATCAGGTAATTCCAGGAGGGCCCACTAGACTAGGTTCAGTGATCCACTGAAAGGTACGACACAGTCATGAATTTGCAAGTATTGAATAATGTTTCTTATTGTATGGCATATCACCCTCTTATTTTCACCTCTGGCTGTTTCCTAGGGATTAAATACTTGGACCACCATTTCTCCTGAAATTTGGATTTATGGATCCTTTTTCTCCTGGCACTTAAATTCACAGAGAAATTTGAACTTCTTTGCCAAATCGTTGTATCTTTATCAGAAAGTTTTACCATTTTGTACTGTCACTTCGATTTTCTAAAACCATGTAATTATCTTATCAGAGCGTGTCTAGGGAGGAGAGACTCCTTTTATTATTTTGATTGGAACATCAGATCATCTGTATTTTTATACCTGGTTCTCTTTTGTTATTGTTGTTTTGACAGAATGACAGTTGTTAACATTTATTCTGCACTTATCTGTACTGGGCATCAGGACAAACATCTTACATGCCTTATCCCTGTAAAAACCCCGTAATACTCAGAAGACATTGTTACGATCGGTGTTTTACAAATGAGAAAACTTGATCCACAAAGAGGTCATTTCCTCAAGGCGACAGAGCTAATAAGCATTGGGATTAGAGGTGGACTCAAGTTGCCCAGTCCCACTTTGATTAGTGTAAAACCATCATCCAGTGATTGATTCAACTGATAGTTACAGGATTCTGACAACCTCCAGGCATGGTGCTAGACCCTGGGAATACCGTGCTAAACAAGATAAATGTTACAGTCTAGAAAACTTTCTAATGTTGTTTCAAGTTTAAATTAAAGCAAACATTGTGATTAGAAAGAAGTCTGAACAATAAGACAAAGCCTTGTTTGTTTTCAAGTGAATTACCACCATCCAATTCCCAGAGAGATCCCAGGGAGTATCACACTGGCCTCAGGAGCCCCACCCCATAAGCGCTTTAATTCTGCTCTCACAATGTTAACACTGCTTACTCACTCATCTTTTTTTCCTAACTGTATTTTTGCCACAGTCTGGTTTTCTGTTCTTCTCAACTCGGGATCATGCTGTCTCCAGCATCCTATCAAGGATGTCAAATTGCTTTCTAAAATGTTCTATGGGCTCTGTAGGAAATCATTTACAGAAGTGTGTCTTCTTCTGAGTCACACAGATTCTATTCCCTCCAGTTTGATCTGCAATACATTCTTTTAAGCCCCATGGTGTTGGGTTTCATTACTTTTCTCAGCTTCAACAAGGAGGGAGCAGTACAACATTGGCATCTGCCCTTGGCTTTGATCAGTGCCCACAAAGGTCTCGGGTCCAGGCTAATCCCCTTGTCATAGCATGTGGAACAGCAGACTGTTTGCACTTCCAAATGCCATTCCTCCTGTGAGCCTGGGTTGTGCAGGGGTAGTAACTTCTTCAGCCCCAGTCTGGCCCTCTGACAAGTTGGTAGCATACACACTGACTGGGAGGATTGAGAGTCACCATCTTTGTTGTGTATTTCAAACAGGAAAACCAGTTCTATTTCATAAATGAATGAGAACATTTTTTCATATGATTAGGTCATAGACCAGTTTTAAAACTTCCTTGTTAGTGTTTCAAGTGCATTTAGGGTTCCAGGATTCAAGTGCCCCATCCCTGCCTTTACTGGCTGAACAGTGAACAGAGTTGGCATCTGGAATGGAGAGGATGTAGGTTTGTCAAATAAGACCTGGGAGCCCCTATGTTTTCATTGCCATTCATTAAGTACCTAGTCACATATACTAAGACTTGCTGAACTTTGCTCACTCTTGCCATTTCTCTCTAGATCTCTACCCTTCTGCCTCTCTGCTCTCCTGTGCCTTCACAACCCTACCCTAAATTCCCATCATCCAGGGGAACATTGCTATGCCTTACATTCTTACTAAATTTGCTAAATGCTTTTAGAGGATGATGACTTAGAAAGCTCTCTTTTCATTTTATTTAGGACCTGTTGCAGCATTATATTCCTGTGGCATTCTATCTTTGCCATCAGTTTATTTCTCTCTCAGAAATATGGTTTTAGCAGCTAACTTTATAAACAATGTATGTCACTATTTAAGATTGTTCTCTTTGATTCATGGAAAACATATGTTCCAAGGGAGGTAACAAGTAAGGTAACAAGTCATAAGAGTAGGGTTAGAAACAGATTGCCCATCTATCATGATCCCTGGGAAAATATTTTTGCTGGAAGTGACAGGTTGCTCTCATTCTAAACTTAGTTTAAATGTAAAGCCAAACATGCCCACACAACATGTTTTATTTCTCCCCAAACTGTCACCTTTGGCAGAGCACAATAGATTCAGTCACCCAGGCATTGCTCTGTACAAAAAGATACTTCAGCAGAGGTCACACATTTGTCTCACAGCACTGAGGCTCCAGGGAATTGGGTTCTAAATTGTTTCTATGGGTGCTCTGGAAACTACTGTGCACATCAAATGAGAGGTCATCTCCCAAGTTCCCCGGGGAGACCACAAGAGTATGTTTGCCTTTTGAAGGCAAAAATAAATATTTTTAAAAAGCAGTACTTTGAACATGCAGCAAAGATGCATACCAACGATACATAAGCCAGTGGAGCTAAAACACCTCTTTCTTCATCAAATAGAGAACAAGACTATGAATTATAAGCATGCATAGTATAGGTCAGGGCTAGGTTAGCTATGCAAATGTTAACATTTTAGAAAATATATATTCAGTATATTTTTAAAAGGAGTTTAGTTTTGTGATTTGCTCAGAACAGGATTTAAATCAAAGAACTGAGTTCAGAATTTTCATGTGAGGTTTTCCTATTAAGAAAATCAATGCATAATGCCAAAGATATTTTCACATCTTCTTCCTATGATGTACAATTTCCATCATTAGTTACTATCTAATGAGGAGTACCTGACAAATGTCCACATTTCCTAGAAATATTAAGGGAATATCCAATACACCTCATCAAGTATTAAAATATCTTTTATGGTATAATCAACATACTTCTGTCACTATAGTTAAATGGTTTCATCACTTTCCCTTCATGGACTCCTTTTCTATTGCTGTAACTCATGACTGTGGACATAGAAAAGATCTCTCCTCCCTAACCACACCCTTACTGAACCACAGTTACCATGGGGGCTTGCCATGGGATCAGAAAAGGTCTGCAGTTGGCAAACAGAATCATTCAGGGGATGTAACTGTAAATTACTTGTGTGAAGCTAGGTTTGGGTAGGAACGCTTACTAATTAGAAAGCTGAATGAGAAATGCAGATAAAAGGACATTACTAAAAATCACCCATCCAAACTATGGCTCTTTTGGAAAGCAAGAAAACAGAACGAAACACAAAATTCTACCCTAACTTAGGCAAACTCCTCTGTCCCACAAAGCACAAAGACTCAAAAGCTCTGTAGGAGTTAGGCTTCAGAAGATTTATCTACATTATTTTATATTCACTTATGTAGTTAATGAGTCAAAATGGCAATAGAAAATATCTATACCTTACATAAACTTTTTTTTTCAGAGATCGAGGAAAAACTATTATTGTTTCTCCCTTTGACATATGTTTCTTACAAATCACTTTCCATAGTGTCTTACATCACACTTTATTTACTATTATTTACATGAACTTATGCTTACCACACTAGCTTGGAAGTTCTTTAAGAAATAAATCTTTTTTACATTCTCTACAGTTCTTAATACAAACTGTTACATATAGCAGATATTCCATAAATACTTATGGTGTTGAATACATTTTTGAAGTATTTAGCCAAATGGAACAGCAGAAGTTTTAGAGCATTAGAGTTTCAAGTCAATAAAATTAGACAATAATTTAGTGATAATATCTATGTGTCAGCGATATGAGAAGCTAGGACAAAAGAGATAAGATGACTCCTTCTCTGTAAGAACTTAAATCTAAGAGAAATGGGAATCTAGAAACAGATGTGTAAACAAAGCTACTGTAATTAAGACCATTTGACATGGGAACACAGTTGACAAATAGAAAATTACAACAGAATAGAGAACAGAAAGGAAGTCAGATATATAGCAATAGAAGTATTTCAATTCAGAGAAGAAATAATGGATTATTTAATGAATGGAACTTGGCAATTTACTATATGATTTGAACAAAATAACCCTACAACCCAGTATATACAAAACAAATTCCAAATGTATAAGGACTCCAGTATTAATGAATGAATTTTTAAATTAGAATAATTTCTATATTCTTTAGTAGAAACCTTGAAAAAACCCACAGCTGGGACTCTAGGTAAGCCCAAACCTAGAAGTCTAAGTTAGAAAAAGCTCCTGGAGAAAAGCACTCCTTCTAGTTAGAGAATCAGGAGGGAACACCCTGCAGGACAGACCTTCTTGGAATTTCCCTGCTCTGGCCCATATGAGTGGCAGCAGTGAAGCAGCAGCTCTCCCCTCTTCCCCCGGCTGGTACCAAATGTGAACAATAGCAACAGTCCTTCAGAGAAGAGTCTTTTGACACTCCCCATCTTACACCAGTTCAGCACCAGCAATCAAATGGCCTGCCTCCCCTCTTCTCTGACATAGTTGAGACCCACTTGTGCAGGGTGGAGTGTTCAGTTCTCCCTGCCCTACAAAAAGTGAGCTCCAGTAGTGACACTACACCCCTGATGCAGAGGCAGAACTGGTGGAGGTGGCTGAATCAGCCCTGCAGGTTCTTTTCTCTCATCACTCTGCCCATGTTGGGCCACTTTGTGGGGATTGTGCAATACAGTGCAGAGGCTGAAGTCCCAACTTCTAAAAATGAACAAAAGGAATGAGAACACTGGGAAACCACAGAGGGGGAAGAAGGATCATAGAGAGGAGGAAGCAGAAGGAAGGGACCCTTTAAATCTTTGCATGAAGTCCTAGTCACCACACTAACAAAAATCAAAGAAACCTGGAATGGCTATATTAATAGCATACAAAGAAGGCAAATGACCAGAGATAAAGTGGGACATTTAAAATTGAGAAAGGGTTAGGTCACCAAGGAGACAAAATATTTTTATGTTTGTACCTAACACTAGAGCTGCAAAAACACAGCAGAAAAAACTAATAGAACTAAAAGAGAAACAAATTCACAATTATACTTGGAGTCTTCAATACGAATTCATAGAAAAGGTAGACAAAATCAACAAGGATGTAGAAAAGTTGAACAGCACAATCAGTTGATTGGACCTAAGTGACACTTATGCAACTCTCCACCCTCATCTGAGTCCACATTCTTTTCAAAGGCACATGGAACATTTTTTAAGATAGACCATCTCCTTGGCAAAACAAATAAATCTTATTTTTATAGAAAACTGAAGACGTGTAAAGTTTGTTTTCTGACTACAAAAGCAGTAACTGAAAAAACTGAAATATGAAAAATCACAAATTAAAAATTATAACATATATCTAAGTAATCAAAGATGAAGTTTCAAGAGAAATTTGAAATTATTTTCTACTGAATTATAAAAAAGAACTGTTGTGGGGCTTCCCTGGTGGTGCAGTGGTTGAGAGTCTGCCTGCCAGTGTGGGGGACACGGGTTCAAGCCCTGGCTGGGAAGATCCCACATGCCGCGAAGCAGCTGGGCCCGTGAGCCACAACTACTGATCCTGTGCATCTGGAGCCTGTGCCCTGCAACAAGAGAGGCCGCGACAGTGAGAGGCCCGCCCACCGTGATGAAGAGTGGCCCCTGCTTGTCACAACTAGAGAAAGCCCTCGCGCAGAGACGAAGACCCAGCACAGCCATAAATTAATTAATTAATTAAATTAAAAAAAAAACTGTTGTGAATACATCAAACTAAAAATCTTCTGCACAGTAAAGAAATGATCAAAAATATGAAAAGGCAACCTCTGGAATGGAAGAAAATATTTACAAATCATATATCTGATAAAGGGTTAATATCCACAATATATAAGGAACGCATAGGACTCTATAGCAATCAATAAACAAATTAAAAGATGGGCAGACATTTATGTAGACATTTTTCCAAAGAAAAATGTAGGCATGAGTAGACATTTTTCCAAAGAAGATATTCAAATCGCTAACAGGTACATGAAAAGGTGCTCAATGTCACTAATCAGAGAAATGCAAATCAAATGCACAATGAGGTATCACTGTACAACTGTTAGAATGGCTATCATCAAAAAGATAAGAGATAACAAGTGCCTGCAAGGATGTGGAGAAAAAGCAACCCTTAGTACACTGTTGGTAGGAATGTAAATTGGTATAGCCACTATGGAAAACAGCGTGGAGGTGTGGAGGTTTCTCAAGAAATTAAAAACAGGACTACTGCATGACCCAGCAATTCTACTTCTGGGTATCCATACAAAAAAAAAAAAAAAAAAAAGAAATCACTAACTTGAAAAGGTATCTGCACCCCCATGTTCATTATTCATAATAGCTAAGGTATGGAAATAACCCAAATGACCACTGACAGATGAATAAAGAAAATGTGGTATATATATATGTATGTGTGTGTGTGTGTGTGTGTGTGTGTGTGTGTGTGTGTGTGTGTGTGTATATATACACATACATATACACAATGGATTATAATTTAGCCATAAAAAAGAAGGAAATCCGGTCATTTGTGGCAACATGAATGGACCTTGAGGGCATTATGCTAAGTTAAATAAAACAAAGACAAATACTGCATGGTATTATTTATATCTGCCATCTTAAATTAAAGAAAAAAAAGGCAAGCTCAGACAGAAAGTAGAAAAGTGGTTGCTAGGGGCTCAGGGGTGGAAGAAATAGGGAGTGGTTTGGCAAAAGTGTACAATAAGAAAAAGAAAAAAGGTTAACATATGATTTATTTCACTTATATGTGGAATCTAAGAAAAAAAAAAAAAAAACTCAGAAGAGATTGGTGATTGCCAGGGGCAGGGTGTTGGGAGTGGAGGAAATGGGTGATGCTGGTCAAAGAATATAAAGGTCCAATTATAAGATGAATAAATTCTGGGAATCTAATGTACAACATGATGTCTATAGTTAATAATAATGTATTGTATATTTGAACATTGCTAAGAGAGTAGATCTTAAAATTTCCTACTTAAAAATAATGTTTAACTGTGTGAGGTAATGGTATGTTAACTAATCTTCTTGCGGTAATCATTTCACAATATATACATGTATAAAATCATCACACTGTACACCTTAAACTTACACAATATTACATGTCAATCATATCTCAGTAGAGCTGGGAGAGAAAAGAATAGCAAAAAGCTGTTAAAACTAACATAAATATCTAGTTTACAGCTAAACTGCTTAGTGAGACTAACATTAAAATCTTACGTTACAAAAGAAAAATCAGTAATTTAAGTTTAGATTAAGAAACTCAAAAAGGAAGGGCAAAACTGTGCCTAAACCAAGCAGAATGAAGGGAATAATAAAGAGGAGAAATTAATAAAATTAAAAACAAAAATAGAAACAAATCACTGAAATATAAGATTCTTCAAAATCAGTCAGTTGATAATTGAAATTGATAAATCTCCAGCTGGTTTGACCATATAGTAAAAGGAGGAAGGGAAGATGCAGTTGTGGATATTGACAAATGAGTGGATATCACTACTCACCATAGAGAAATTAAAGAATAACAGATTATTGTGTATCACTCTATGCCCATAAATTTAACTGAGATGAAACTGACAAATTCCTTAAAGGAAACAAATCGGCAAGACTCAGAAGAAACAGATAAGCAATGCTATTGAAAAATAGTAAAAATAGTAAAACGTTCTAAAAAAGAGATCTAACTTCATGCTCACATCATTTTGCTGGTTCATTCTACAAAATATTTAAGGAAGAAACGAATTCTAGACAGTCTCTTCCAGAAATTAAAAGAGGGAATTCTATTTTATGAGGCCACCATAAATTCATAAAAAGACAGAGAGAAAATAAAATTTCACACCAATATACTTTATGGACAAAGGCATGAAAATCCTCACCAAAATGTTAGCAGGTCAAATCCAGCAACACATAAGAATAATGAGAACGAAGTCCTGTTCAACCTTTGAAAATCAAGGTAATACCATATTATCAGACAAGAGAAAAGCATATTATACCAATAGATGCAAAAAATAACAACACACACTGTAATATTGAAGACTCATTCATGATAAACTATCAGCAAACTAGACATAGAAGGGCTTCCTTAAACTATTAAGGGACATTTAAAAAACAATCCATAGCAAAGTCACACCTAATGGTTAAAGACTGAATGCATTCCCCCTATGATTGGTAGCCAGGCAAAAATGTTTGCCCATGCCAGTCCTATCCGATACCACGCTGAAAATTCTACCAAATTCAATAAAGAAAGAAAAATAAAATCACTTGGACTGGAAAAAAAGAATTAAGAATATCCTTATTTGCAGAATACATGATTGTCTTTAAGACAAGCAATTTACCAAAATTTCTTTTAACTGTAATTAAATAAAGGTAGTTAACTGGGTAAATATGTCAATTCTAGCCAAAATGATCTTTACATAAACATAACCTCAGCTGTATTCTATGTATAGATATGCTTACAGTAAACTTTATATGAATAAAGGACTCAAATAGCCAAAGTAATTTTTAAAAAGAAGAATCAAGTTGGAGTACAAACAATACCTGATTTTAAGATATACTCTAAAGCTTGAATAATTAACTAAATGGCTAAAGGAAGGATCAACGAACTATTGCCCAAAGTCAGTTCAACATTGTTTTTGTAAGTAAAGTTTTATTAGAACAAAGCCATGCCCTGTCATTTACATATTGTCAATGCTGCTTTTCAGGTACAACAATAGAGTTGAAGGGAGTTGTGAGAGTGACCTCTATTGCCAATAGAAATATATGCCTCTTTCAAATCTTGGGCTTTATTAAATTTCAACTACATGTGTTAAAATATATTCCTCGTTTGAAGAATCAGTTTTTAGCTTTTATATACATCTTTTAATACATACATGTATGTAATAAAATATATAAAAGCATTAATCTGTGTTACAGAAGAGGTGATTATGCCTTTTAAAATTAAGGCTTAATTCTCCAACGTTTAAAAGTTTGTAAGATAAAAGAAGGTAGAAGTACACCCAAACATTACCATGAAATTCCGGTGGTCATAGATACGCGTATTTCAATTGGTGCAGAGCATCCCTGTACTTTTCCACGCTCAGAGTAATATACTTGTGTATTCATAAACACACTCACAAGCTTTTTTCTTTACAAAAAAGGCTTTATGCCCATATTATTATACATTTTTTCTTGAAGATGTATTATAGATACCACTCTATAATACAATTATATAAACTCTATATCAATTATATAAACCAATTACGTTGGTTTATATAATTAGTATATTTGGTCTTCTTCCTAAATCTTCTAATGTTCCTATTAACAATATATTGTTTTTTTGTTGACTTTCTAATTATCTTGCTTTTCCCACCTGTATTAACCAGGTTTACACTGAAATTGCCTTCTTTGCCTCTTATAATTTGAAATTTCTGTATATATCTCTACTGTAGTGATTTTCTACCTGTACCATTTAAATGCCTTTAAAAATAGTGTATACAAGCCCTCATATGATCATAATTGCACATTTAATTTTCCTCACACCTTTCGTCCTACTTCCAGTGTTTGAGATAACTTGCAACTTTAGATACATTCTTGTTCAGGGCTTTTAATAATATCATAGGATAATAACATGCATACAATTCTATTCCATTATGAATATACAGAACGAGAGAATCTTATACTTTACTACATTATCTTCAAAAGAAATCACAAGACAACTGTATATGTTAAAAGTTGAGCTAGACCTAGAATAACTGAACTGAGTAAAGCTTGGCATTAAGCATACTTCCACTTTTATCTTCCACTGACTTTAATTCTGGTTCTCAGCTATGTGACATGACACCCAATATCCACATTTAGAGTATTTTTCACTATTTCATTTAACAAGAAAATAAAAGATATTGAATATATATCATGCACTGTGCCAAGTGGAAAAAAACTGAAAATGGTGTTTGATCTCACAAAACTACCAGTTTAATGTGGCAAAAAAATAAATTGGTTGTCAAATGTAATAGAATGAAGTAAGTGCTGCGATGGGCAAAATATTGAGTGCTACAAAAGCACATAAAAAAGGAAACCTATTCTCCCTCTCCGAGGAAAAGATATCAAGGAGTATTATATTGCCTGATATTAGGGTATACTACACATGGATATAAAAAAAGAAAAAATTGTGGAGATAAAGATACAGTTGTGAAATAGAGTAATAGAATGACAATTCATTGTGACAGGAAGATTACAGAAAATGGGGAGCAGGAAGGTAAGAGTCCAGAATGATGAGAAGCATTTTAAGTATAAAAAGCTTCAAAAGTCTTGCTAAAATTTTGGACCTTACTCTCAGGGCAATGTTATTCTAAGTCTGATTAAATCAGAGCTTTAACATATTATTCTTAATAGCAGGCAAAATCCCCTCATTTTTAAAAAGCATGCAAAGTCTATATACACATTGACAAAAAAGGACAGGTTGAAGTCACGAATTAGTGACCCTAGTTGAAGCTAATATGCAGCTCAGTGAAATATCAACATAACCTAGCTTTCAAAAAAAGCAAGTAAACCAGGTCATTTGAATGCAGGAGGGCAGTTTATGGTTTTATTTTCAATGGTGCTCAGAGTAGATAGCAATTTACTGTAACTATGCTTCATAATGAAGGTAATCATTTGTTTTAGAGACATATAACAAACGATGTAAAAAGTTTTATTGAATTGTTTAAGAAAATAAATCGTTTCACAAGGGTGTTGTTTTCATACTTATTTCTTAAAGTTGACAAAGAACCTTAAGCATATTGTTCCAGCTAAGCCAAAGAAAATACAGCTATTATTCAGTGTCCTTCTCAGTGAAGGACATAAAATTACATTTTTAATTTTGAAATGGAACTAAGTTGAATAAATATTTAATGACTATATGGTCATATTCAGAGTAAATTATAGTTGAAAACAGAATTTATGAGTTTGTTTTTGGCCACTAGGGCATTATGTTCCCATGAAGCTATCTGACAAAAAATAATTCATCTCAACCATAAAAGTTACTTTACAAAATTGTAGATAAGTTTATTATATTATGCATGTTTTCTTAAAATAGAGGTAATTGGAGTATACACAACAATTTCTGTTGTAATGAAGTATTAGCAACCCAATTTTACAATGACTACCCTGGGCATTACACTGTCATTGCCTAGATCTTCATGCACAGATCCTTAAGGATTAGTTTTTTTTTTTTATCTTGTCTGAAAATGATCCTATTTTTTAGTTATTTTTTCATGTTACTGTTATGTGAAGACATGAGTGTATTATCATTATGTCTTAAAATTAAGGCCTTTTAGAGTAACCTTTGTTAGACCACATCTGAAAAAATTAAGGATGTGGCCAGGGCTATGCTTCTCTGCTGGATTCCTGTTGGTCAGAGTTGATAGCACCTGATAAGTTCTTCATAAATATGTTCACCACTAATGAATGAATATCAAATTCTTCATGCGTATTAGCCTACAATTGAATTCTGTTATTCAAGGTAGTTGTGGTCTATTAAGTCACAGAAAACACTGAATTAGCAGGTATTGAACCACTGCTTGTAGGGGAAATACAGAATCAGGTTCCTGTGAACCTTTGTTCACAACATTCTCATCAAATGATTATTATATAACCTTGTTGTGTATATGTTTCTGTTTATAGACATTGTATTTACTAGATTGATTCATTAACATTGAACTCATAGCCAACAGCACTATAACTCAAGCTTGAATAAAGCTTATCAAACACACACATTTTTCACCATAAGGTGTATCAGAGCCTTCTCGTACATAGGAACAGTGGGCAGTTTTCAGCACTACAATTGGGAGCCATTTTGAACAAAGTTACCAAAACAAAAAAAGGCATAAAAATGCTGTAAATTGAGAGCTACAAAGAAAAAAAACCTGCCAAATATTTTTTAGAAGATTGAAATAAAAGGAAAGATATACTATGTTCGTGGAATGTAAGCGTCAATGTTGTTAAGATTTCTCCCCAAATTGGTCTATAGAATTAGTGCAATTCACATTCTAGAAAGCTTTCTTTCTGTAAAAATTGAGATAATTCTAGGAGTTACATGAAAGTGCAAAGTACCTAGCCACATCCAAAATCTGGGTGAAAGAAAACCCAGAAGACCAAAGTTGGTGGACTCATACTTCCTGATTTCAGACTTTCTATAAAGCTACAGTCAGGAGTGTGGTAATCAAGAAAGGATGTATAAATCAATGGAAGAGACTCACTGATGTATAATTCAAATGATTTTTGCCAAAGGAGCCTCGATAAATTAATGAGGAAAAAATATAATTTTACCAGTGTGATTAATAGGAAAAGATACTTTTGTAAATTGTAAGGTAAGATATTGGAAAAATTAACCTTAAGTGTAATTTTCAAATAGGTAGTAATAAAATAATTTCCAGTTATATTTAGCAGAATGATAACTGGACAAGTACACTGTTTCTCATCATTCAGCCCATAGAATCTACTAGTTTATTTCTGATATTCTTGTTTCAGACGTAGACTACTTCAGAGAGCACAGCTTGTATATTTCTCAAGCCCAGAGATAATTTGAACAAACACAAGAGCCTGAGACCTACTAGTCTTGAAGAAAAACTTTCCTTGTGTTGAAAACACAAGTTGGGAGGTATCAGAAATTTTGTGCTGTGCGAGAATACAGGGTAAATACATATCTTTATTGTATATGTAAATACA
Organism: Balaenoptera acutorostrata; assembly: GCF_949987535.1. NCBI lineage: Eukaryota > Metazoa > Chordata > Mammalia > Artiodactyla > Balaenopteridae > Balaenoptera > Balaenoptera acutorostrata. Next base: position 17,579,990 of record NC_080081.1, read on the forward strand.
TATCAAATAAATACAGTGTAAATACATATCAGTAAATACATATCTGATAGGTGGTACATATACAGGATTTACCTCTGCCCTGTGATCGCTGATATTTGTTATTTTTGTAAAACTTTCGAAGGCACTTAAAAGCTTAAAATGGGCAATTTTTGACAGGTTTTCCTGTGTCCAAATTATAGATTCTCAGAAATGATTGTTAAATTTAATGAGGTACCAGTTACTCAATAATTCTAGTTGACCAATTTGTTGTAACTGTTTACAGCAATATGAAACATCTATAGTTTCAACATAAGGAATTTCCTGCATTCTTTTTGTTAATTAGTGCTATCTTTTGGTAAACTGACTTTTAGTATTACTCTTAGTAGGGCTAATATCTAGATTGAAAAGGGAGAGATGAAAATCTAGTCTCTTGTTTATATAGATACTCGTTACCATGTCTATTACTGAAAGCACTGGGCGAATGAGAAGAATGATTGAATAAACATGTGTATCAAATAAAATTTCTTAACATTTCTTTTTTACTGTAAGAAGCATATTTCCCCAACCAAAAAGATTTAAAACAGTCATTAGTCTCAACTTATTTTTGCTATTTATCTAAAAGCAGTCTACAAAGGATGGGTGGTTCCTACATGCATAAGTTTGGGTAAGTGTAATGTTAACATCTACTAGCAAAATGTTCAGCAACCTATTAAAATACAACCCTAAGTGGAACAAATCCTCTGTTAAGGCATATTTGTTTCAAAATAATCACGTCTCCAGAATTGGATGTCTTTTTTACCCTGGTTTGTATGTGTGCAAGTGCATTATCAGAACATATGGATGTGTTTTGGAACTAAGAACTAAAATTAATAAGCAAACGGGAAATGGATAAATATTCAGTAACCACTGAGGGACAAATAGATCTGGATTATGTGAAAATGTTGGGTCTCTATTAAAGGAGTTATAACAAGTATAAAAGGCACTGAACTTTATATACTTTCTGAGGAATTACAAGTAAGAAACACAGATAACAGATTGGTTCACTGCCAAAGAGAAATCATTTTCTGGAAATAGAATTTCTATTACCATTCAAATACCCACCAAATAGAGCAAACCTAAAAATTTCTTCCCATGGGTTAACCGCTGATAGAATTGTCTTGAGGTGGAAATGAGGCAACATCAATTCAATCAAAATATTCCTTTGTTCTCCACCCCACCCTTATCAGAGACCATTTACTCTAAGAGTAACTTAGCAATAGGATCTTGACAAATTGCATTGGTTTGGTAATCTAACACCTCTTCAGTAGCCTTAGATGAAATGAATAACAAACTAAATTATGTCTGCACCATTATTATAGACAGTAGATAATGCTGATATCATGAACAGATTTGATAGAAAAATATGAAAATAGAGTAATTTTTTCTAAAAGCAGTATGTTCCAAGTGTTCATACACTGATGTTAAAAGTACGTGCTTTCTGCTAGCAAGATTGGAAAAAGACACATACCCAAAGATATTTTGTGCATGGTAGTCCCCAACTGTTTTGGGGAAAGTTATCCCTCATTAGCTTATACAACTATCAGTTACTTCTAAGAGTTAAAGGGATTTAAATGTGGTATCTAAAATATGAGAGGAAAGTCCAAACATTTGGTTTTTTCACCTCACCCACATAATTTGCCGACTAATTCAGTCTTAAGGACAGAAATATTGCTAGGCACAGGGTTTTTAAGGCTGAAAGTGACATGAACCATATTTTTAACTTTTAAAATTGAAATATCATATTCATACAGAAAAGTGAGCAAAATTTGAAACTGTCCATAACTATGTAGCTGACACTAGATCAAGGAAGACATGGTGGTCTGCCTTGGTTTTTTCCTGATTTCAGTAGGATATTTTTGAATTTTAACTATTATGTAACATGTTAACTTCTAGTGTCAAGTTTATGCTGTTCTTATTTTTTAAGTTGGAAATTTTCCTTTTTTATCCTATCTCCTTGAAGAATTGTCCTCAGTGTTACTTCTTCCATAAGTATTTGGAAGACTTCATTATTGAAGCTGCTGAGTCTGTAGTCTTCTCTGTGGGGATTTTTTTTTTTTAATTACCAATTCAATTTCGATAACAGAATGTAGACTATTCAGTTATACTATTCTAAGTTTGCTATGTTGAATTTTTCTAGGCATTTGTTAATTTCAAAGTTTTCAAATCTATTGGCAAAAAATGGAGTCATGCAGTTCACTTATGGACAAATATTATAAAATATACAATGTCTCATTTTTTGTTCATGATATTAGTAATTTGTACCTTCTGTCTCTCTCATTAGTTCTTGTCAGGGGCTCAATTTTATTCTTTCCACAAAGAAGCAATTATTTTCTCTTTCAATTGAACGTAATTCTGTTTTATAAATTTCTGCTTTTATTATTTTACTTGCTTTTTTGCATTTAATTTGCAGGTATTTTAAAGCTTTTCTAGGTGCAGATTGATTCCTAACCTTTCTTCTTCATTAGTGTATGCATTTAAAGCTACACATTTTCCCCTGAGCACAGCTATAGCTGTGTCCCACATGTTCTTATTGTCATTCAATTCAAAATATTGTTTAATTTTCTTTGATTTCTCATTTAACCTACAGGATAATTATATAAGTTAACGTATATAATGGGAACTTATATAATTAAAAGATAAATATTTTTCCTACTTACTTTTTGTTACCAATTTCTACCTTATTTATGCCATATTCATATAATATGTCCTATCCTTGAGAATTTATTGACATTATTTTGTGGTCTTCTGTATGTTTGGTTGCAGTGTGTGTGTGTGTGTACAGCCATGCTCAAGAGCAAACCCAAAGAACCACAGAAACACTTACAAAAAAATTAGATAATTAGGTGTGAAGGTATTCTCCTCCAAAAGACAAACTGGAAATGAGATAGGGAAAACCAACAGCAATCACAGAACCGTGGGTTATCTTCAGGTGTATGGGGGAAAACTGAGGAAGGCAACAGGGCATCTCAAGGACGTGGTGAGCCTAGGCACTGTGCCCAACTCTTAAAGGCCACCTGCAATTTCTAACCAACATGCTCACTTCCTCCCTGAAGCCAGTGCGGAGATGCTCTGGGGTGGGGGTCTGTCAAGATGGATTCTGATGTAACACAGCATAGTCATAGGGGTGATATCGCATCACTGTCACTATTTTGTTTGTTTGAAGCAAGTCACAGGTTCTGTCTACCTTCAAAGGGAGAAGATTACACAGAAACATAAGCACCAGCAAGGCAGCTTAGAGTGTGTCTGCCACAGTCAGGGTCGGGCAATTGACCCTCATCCAACCTGTCATTAAGTAAAATGGTTCTTTATGAAAGCAGGTCTCTCTGGATAATGCAGATTATTACTTCCAGGGTATAACACTCTACCGATCCTAAATCTGTGTCTAATTTGTGTCCCTCACAACCATGAAGAAGTTTAAAACTCTGCTTAGCTTCTCAGTCTCTGGGATCGCATTCTTAATTTTTACCCTATTCTCCTTGGCTTCTATGCAGCTAACCCACAGTTAGTCACAGTTAGTAATTCTCTGTTTAGCCCATTTTTTCCCCTAAGGCTTTGTAGAAAGCATATTTACATTATTCCATTAACTTAAGGTTGTACACCGTGTGAAACATGTTTGAATGAAATACACATTGTGATCATTTGTAAGGTAATGGACCCTAGGTTCCTTCCCACTAAGGTGTTTTTATCTCAATCTATGACTTGCTACTGCCTAAGCTGTATTTGACTGTTATCTGCCAGTCATTCTGTTCAAATGATCATATTAAGTATGCTTTGAAAAATAGATGAGGTAAAACACATGGCATTAATGCTAATAGGAAGCTCCTTTCCAACTTTGTTGGCCTCCTGGCCCAAACTCCTTCACTCTAAAAGACGGATAGAGAATGACACATCTATTTTCTTTATTACATCAGGTCTTAACCCAACATTAATATCAATTGAATAAAAATCTATTTTAAAACTTCCCCCAAATGTCACATTATTCAAATAGATCATGCTGTCACAAAATGCAGTATCTATTAAAGCAATAAAAGTAAAACACAAATGCCCCGTGTTGACATTTCACTGCAGGGTATCTCCACTAATAAGATTCTGGGCTCCAGTTCTAGTTCTAATGCACTTGTGAAACACTAGAAACCAAATATAAATCAAATGTTATAAAGCAGCTCCAAGCTCCATGGCAGCAGAAGAACCTAAAGAAAAAAAGGCAGTGGAAGGAAAAAGGGCAGGGAAGTTCTGCTTCTCCTCCCCTGAAAAATAGGCAAGCATTTTTCTTTCCTTACTCCTTGTTATGTTTATTGTATTAAAACTGTAAATTTGGGAAAGGAAATACCTGACTACAAATACTGTACATACAGTAAAGCCTCGAGGTATTTTTATTTGTGTGTATATATATATATATATATATATATATATATACACACACACACATCTCACACCATTTACAACACTACAACAATAAATGTCTCATGAGGATGTGTGCTTGCACACGCACATACAATTTTACTTGATATACACACTATGTTGTCTTATGTTTTATGTAATATTTGATCATATGCTGTTTTCCTTTTTTAATGTGTTCACAATTGCATTTGACTGGTTAGAGGGATTTTCCATCTAACCATTATTATTTCCCTTCCAAATTCCCCATCTGAATCAGTAACTTTACTATATCCTACAAAAGGGATGATAAAAATACTGTCTTTGATTGCCTTACTCCTTTGGTTTTCTTTCACCAGTGAATAAGTTTTGTCTTTTAAATTACGTTTTCTCTTTTGATTAAAAGTAGATGTACGGAAAGGCAACTATAGGAAGAAAACTTCCAGTTGAACTAATATGGAACCCATTTGCTAATTGTGGGGTGAAAAAGTTTTTTTTAATTAAAAAAATGTACACATACAGACAACATTGTAAAGTATTACAACCATTTCTCAAACGTCCATAGATGTTCTTATGTTTCTTTATTAGCTTATTGGCAATCACTGATATATCATTTATTCATTTAGAATTGCCTTCCATAATCTCTTCCCATTTCCTATTTAAAATTGGTAATTCTATACTTTCATTAAGTTGCATTAACATTTCCCTTTGCTTTTACAGAAATTTACTAAATGTTAAGTTAAATAGCTTCAGAAAGAAGCCAATATTTGAGCAACGTATACACTGAAAAATACTGTATTAGAAAAGTTTGATTTTTTCCTCTGGAAATCATTTAGTCTTACATAAATATGGGTGTGTTAAGTTCCAAAGTGTCTTTCTGCACAATGATTTCATACATATTAGACATTTATAGTCACCAATGGAAAGCCACAGGACACAGTTTTATGTTCGAATAATGTTATTTGACTTGCTAAATGAAATGAATATCCAAGTTGTATTTTTCAAAGGAGCATATGACAGCTTTTCTGAGGAAGACTGGGGAATTTTACTTTTTTATCTGATGAGGCATTTTCCATTATTTCTGGGGAATAGAATTCTACAAAGGGGTGAAAGTTAAATATCAGCTTCCTTTCATTGTCCAAACCTTTATTAAAATTTAATGAGTCTTTTTCAATATTTACATAAAGTACTTTATTATCAAATGCTTAATGTCATGAATTAATGTCTTTTTAATATGAAAGTAGTCAAGTTTTTCCATTGACCTGTACATCATTCTGCTCACTGATATAATTAGGGGTAATTAAACATTATCTCCCTTAATCAATTCTTTAAAGCTAGTAGAAATCATCAGTTTTATATCCTTCTCATTTAGATGAGTAATGTATACTCTGCAGAGATTTTTTTTGTCCCATTTAGGTGAAAATGTTTTTAATATATTTAGAGACAATGACCCATTCACCTTACCAATGACTAACCAATGTCAATATTTACTATATAATACTAAATTCCTTATTACAATGTAGGAATTTTTTTTTCTTTTTTTTTTTTTTTTTTGCAGAGTTTGGCCTCTAAAGCAGTTAAGCTTTCAATTACCTATGCAGTATGTGAGATACTGATTGGAAAGATTACATGATTCTAAATCATTTTTCATTCTCATTTTCTATGATGTTAACAAAATTAGAAAATAGAAGACTAAACAAGAAAAAAGAAAATAATTATTTGACAGAAAGATAACTGGTATTCATTAGCCACTCACCTATTTTTTCATTTAATAATATACCATAGAATTGTTATTTTAATAAATCATTTAATTACTTTTACATTTTAAATATGAAGGTGTTTAACCATGTTGCTGTAATATCCTGATGGTCATTTTGTTACACAAATGATATTACATAAGAATTGAGATCAGTTTTGGAAACTTGAGAGTTCCCAGTAATTTTTGTTATTTCAACTACTTTGACAACTGAAATTTAAGTTCTAAGGATTAAACGTTTAGCTTTTAATTCAAATAAATATAAATGTCTTTAAGCAAAGAACATCTAATCTCAAGAAAGCTGGTTTTGAAGTCTCATATTAATTAAATCAAGTAATAAGGTAGGAATGAAGATGGATGTTATGTAATAGATCTTCTACCAAGAAAACATAAGAATGCTATAAACAGATGGGAAGAAAAAGAAAAAGGAACTAAATCATGGTTTCCTAAAGTGGCCCAACCCAACCCACTAATTTCCTATGGCTTATGTGCAGATGTTTTTAGACTTGGAAATTCAGTGGGGAGTTGGAGACAAGGCAAGAGGAATGGCAAAACAGCAGAGGCTCTGGTTCAGGATGTAGTGGCACAGAATGTCAGGAAAGGAGCCCAGGCCTGTGCAGAGGGTGCTCCCAGAGACTTGCTTGGATGAGCAGGGCCTACTGAAGACTTAGAGAACAAACAGCACGTAAAACAGTGCAGTAATGTGCAGTAATAACAGTACATTAGTGTTACAGAGGGTTAAAACAGGATTCTTCCTGTCTCATTTTCAACTTCGGAATGAAGAGAGTAGATACTACATTCCCAAGAGAGTTAGATAAGCCACATTGCACAGTTTCCAAGAAGGGGCTTAGAAGTAATTTAGAAAACTCATCCACATTGAATTGTTGAGATTTGGGAGAGTCTCTGACGAGAGTTTCTGGGGAGAGCTGCACCCTCCTACCCACCAATGTACAAGAGTGGCTAAGAGCTAGCTCTTATTCCTAATTTCAGTTAGACTTCAACTGGGTATTCCAAAAAAAAAAAACTTGACATGAATTCTAGCCTTAGTAGGTAGATAAGATTGATTCATGTATGGAAATCTAGAGGGAGAGGAATAAGCAGGTTATTTGCTCTGGCTGCATCCCAGAGGGCAGTTGCTGTTGCAATGGATTTGGCTTGTTTTCCAGAGTTTGAGTCTAGGATGGCATAACCATCTCCCATCCAAAAGATTTGGGTCCCACAAGTGAAAGCGAGCATGAGAATTACATGGGAGCCTCCCCAAATGGGCCACTGAGAGGGGTGATGTGACCTGAGACACTGTTGAATTTCTGAAGCAGAGGTGCAGAGGCAGTAAATCACCAAGCCAGTGAGGAATGCTTTGCCCAAGCCAAGGGAGGGCCCCAAGACTGAAAAATCTGTTGAGACCACAAGTTCCTTTTAAGAGGAAAAACTCAAGCTCTAAGAACCTGCCAGGCTCAGTCATTTTAGGATAATTCAGGTAAGAACATTCATCACTGGCATCTCTTTGTTTTAACTTTTTATTTTATGTTGCAGTAGAGTTGATTAACAGTGTTGTGTAGTTTCAGGTATACAGCAAAGTGATTCAGTTATATATATGTACATATGTATCTATTCTTTTTCAAATTCTGTCTCTTTCTTGTTCCAATCTCATACGAGGTACCAATTGTTAGTAAGATGAGAAACTTGAGTCCAAGTATTAGGCAAAGAAGAAGGGAAAAAAACAGGGCAGACTATTCTAAGCACTGGACAGAGTCTGTTTTCCACTTAACTTGAGTTTTATTATCCTCCAACAAGAAGAAAATAATACTCTTGGAGCTTTCAGCTGTGGGTAGGGGAGAAAATTCCTCCAAAAAATACTTGTTAAATGGACAGTGGAGGCAAAAATTAAGCCTCATATATTCCTTTCATCTGGTTTGTGCAAAATGTTACATGAAGCTTCTACTTGCCTTTAGAGGCCACCCAGATATGAAGAAAAGGGCAGGGGAGAAAACTGATTGTGATTAAATGTTTACTCTAAAGAAAACAACTTATAAACCTCAAGTAAATGAGGGAACTTGAAGTGACAATTATAAATTGGTTCCTACCAACAGCAGAAATGGGAGCTTGGAAGAAAATTGAATTCAGATTTAGATAGAACTGTCACGTGTCCTATATACCCAAGTTGTATTCTGTAAACACCCTTGCTGGGCACATACTGTGAAAATTATCTTAAACAGGATTGTAAATTTATACACCCCTTGAGTGGTATATGAAAATGCAAGCCTCACTCTACCTCACAAAGCTCTTCAATCTTCACCAAATTCACTGGCAAAAAATAGAATCTCAGTGTTAGTCACCAGGGCATCACAGAGTTGATTTCATGTGTGTCTGTTCAGTATGAAGTTTTAGGAGTCTACCAGTCAGCATTAATATGGTTTAAGATAGAATTAATATTCTGGATTCAATTTACTTCCCAATCCAATATATTTGGAGCTGTATTATGAAAATAAATCCTAAATATGTCTTACCTCTTCCCAAGTTATAACTGAAAAAGCCTTCAGATTCTCTTTCTTCATTGATATCAAGGCACTGATCGGAAAACTATACATACTTTAACAACTTTAATCATTGGAATCCAATGTTGTTAAGTCTCAAAGGCTACTCCCAAATAATAGTAATTATAGAAGGTATTATAGTTGTGATATATCCAAGTCCATTGAGGATGAAGTTTTAGGATGCATTTCTGCACACGTTAGAAAGTGCCTGGTAGATTTGACTTAAAACACTAGAATTAGCATTGTTCTTGAACTCCTAAGGGACACAGCCCTATTTTTTATTGGTTGCCCTGGAATCTCCCTATAAATAAGTGAAATTGTATCTTACCAAAAAGTTTCGATGAAAAGAATCCTAGGCATTTAGTTATCAGAAAGTGATTTATTTCCCATTATTTTTTCCTTTTCAGATCTATAATTTCTTGTATATTTTAACGAAGATTTGATGAGCAACTCACGACTTAGTAAGGCAATTTTATGATAAATTGGTGACATAAAACAAACCCCAAAACAGATTACCTTTCATTTTATTACACCATTTAAATAAAACCTCTTCTTACTTCTGGGTAATTACTTAAATATTAAAAGTCAAGTTCATTTAGGCTCATGCACTCCACAACTCAAACTACTACCAGATACTCCCTGGTAGATTTTTTTCTACTTCAAATAATTCTTTTTGGCTTTGTTTTGAATCTTTTCAAGGACTTACCTAAAGTGGAATATCTAGTCCCAGCTGAGCAAGTTTACTGCTGTGTGTTTTTACTTTTTCATGGATATTCAGCAACTGTTTTCTAGTATGATTTTTAAATGAAAATTTAGTAGTATAGAAGATCAAATAAAGCAAATTTAATTCTATGTGTTTTACATGATGAGGGGAAATAATGCAGAGATATGTTTTTTAACAGAAGGTAATAGAACAATTTTGCCCCAGGAACTATCAATTAGAGGATTGATTTTAACTGGCAGGAATTCATAATGAGCGAGGCAACTGTTTTAATAGTAAATCTTTTCTTTTCAATAAACAATGGATTAAAATTAGGTACATGTTACACTTTGTAAGTGCAGAGTTAAACAGTAGCTTGAAAATCATGACTAAGAGATGAGAAAAACGTTGTAAAGTAAATGATGGAGCTAAAATTCACCCAGAGCTACAGAAAGTGTCAGAGACTCTCTCAAATATTGAGACCTCTAGATAACCCCTGATAATATGCTGAATTTAAAAGTTCTGGAATCATTGGGGTATTTGGCTATGTAACTTAACCTAGTTTTCATTTTCTTTTCTGTTATATAAAAGTATGTCTAGCAGACAGAGACCTTATGAACATTCAAGATAATAATGTGATATTTGCAATGAATTAGACACGTGTATGGACATATGACATTCAGTAGAATATACGATCTTTGAGTGACTACCATGTGCCAGGAGCTATACCACAAAAATGGCTATATATTTATCTACATTTCAAGCCAACAAGTTCTACAAATAAATTAAGCCTTTTTCAAGAATATATAAAAATTACAGGTAAGGAAATTATGGCATATTAAAAAAGTAAAATATACATTCATTTCATCAATGTTGTTTGACCTGTTTAGAGAATCATTGATTCAGAATATTAAGTCCTATCGATTCTCAACCTAGATGATTTTGAAGAGACCCCATAAGGGTATGCCAGAAACTTATATAGAATTGTTCCTTCTTAAAACATTGTGTACTCCTGTTTGAGGTTAGCAAGGCTGTGAGAAATCCTTGGAATAGAACTAGAGACAACATAAAGAGGTAATAAATGGAGAAGGAAAATGACAATATTGATAGAAACCAAATATTGTGAAAGTTCCAAATGCCTCAAAGCCAAGGGACCCAGCTGTGTTACTGTTGAAATATATCTCTATGCTAATATTCCAAAATCTACTAAGAGATCTAATGGAGAAATCCAGACTAGCAGCAGTAGCAAAAAGAAAATATCTGCCCAAGCAACTATTTTTTGTTCCTTTAGATGAGGCCTGAATATCATGATCTTTTAAGTTTACATATCCTTATTAAAATTTTAAGTTTGTATTTTTGAGTACTGAAGGATATTCAGCATTAAAATAATGTTTTATTTTTTAAGCTTATATGTCCAGATGTATAAATCTGTAGAAGACAAATTTATCCCCACCTAGAACCTGAAGGAATTTACACATTTTTAGGTTAGGTGTTCTTCCGTGCAAGTTCACTGATTTAGAAGCCATGGTTGTTTCAATTAAGAAGAATCACAACTCTTTCTTTTGATGTTCAGACAGAAAGTATGCTTAGCTCTTTTATGCCCCATTCTAATGAAGTACAGAGGTTTTTTTGGTCTGCTTTCACAGCTGTTTTACCAATATGTTCTTTTCCTTAGGAGGTACCCCAGAGAATAAAATATAAAAATCAGTTCATTCCCCTTTGTCCACACAAGTTATTTCCTTTTCTGGACAAATGAATAAGAGTGTGCAACTTGTTCCAAAATTACTTTATGTGAGCCTATACAAACTTCATTAAATGCAGAAACCTGTCATTTCCCAAAAGGTTTTTCAAAGAAGCTTCCATTATTTTTTGAGTAAGCCTGGGGTATTAACTAAAGAATAGAGTCTGATTATTCAATTGTCAGTACTATCAACAATTACTAAGTCAAAAATTCTGTCTAAGGTCTCACATTTCTATCTGTCTATTAGATCTCCCTATTGGCATCTGTGCTGAGTATCTCCCTTTGTGTGGGTTTATTCTCCATCCTGCTGCCTGTCCCAAGACGCTGACGTGTATGGATTACCTTCATTGGTTCTCATGCTTCTTTGGCTTCCAGTTAGATTTGCCAATGGGGAATCCCAGTTGGATACCAAAGGAAGGGAGAAGAGAGTCATCTAATTTTGCCTTCTGGTTCTTTCCCTGTGAGGTTGCACTGGTCTGCCTGTGGCCCTTGACTGCTTGCAAGACCATTTAGCAATGCAGAACTCTTTCTATCTCTTCCTCTCCTCATCCATTCAGCCTCGGGTAGAATCAGTTGGGCTGCTACTTGCTCTGGGTTCTTATAGTACAGTATCTTTTGAAGTTCCCTTACACCCTGTTGACATCCTTATAGTTAACCATTTTGTAAACAAACCCTACTTTCACTATCCTAATGTTTTTCCTGTTGGGACCCTAAATGGTACAATATCTTCATTTTGATCTTTCTAACATTAAACTCATTAATTTCCCCCGAATCTTTTGATTTTTGTAATTCTGTTAACATGAACATTTTTCTAGCGATGTTACAAAATTTAATAAAATAACAATGTTATTCATTTTCTTAGAGCAGTATAATTAACAAGTCTATTTCATGTACATCCTTTCATTTAATCTCACAACTTCTGCATTACTTGTACTGCACACATGAAGAAATTTGCTTTGCAACATGATGTGTTGGTCATCCAGAATGCTATCTTAGCTTCAGTGCACTTGGTCTCCACTAAATACAGGTGACTTCTTTCTTACCTGAATGACTGTTAATTTAATTCCATTCTATCTCTAATGCCTTTTATTTCTATTTTTATGTCCCATTATTTCCAGCCATAGAGCCCTAAATAGATTTCCCAAAATCCTAACTCACCCCAGTGTACCTGCAATAAAATAACCTTTCTTAGAGCTCTCATGTTTTTTCCAAGTTCCAAACCCTTTAGTGACTTTTCATTGTCACTAATAATTTCCAGTTTCCAACGGTCTAAACTGTAACCATCCCTCAAGACTTACCTTTCATTATTCTCCTTGCTACTCCCTTCATTTCAGTCCAAGTAGATGAATACAATTGTACCTGATTTTCTCTATTCATTTGCTTTACTCACAATTTCTCCTATACTGGGAAAATCTTCCTTTCTTAGAAACTGATCAAATACTCCTATCTTAAAAGGCCCACATAAAGTATCACTGTGGATTTCTTCTGCCAGAAGGAAACCACTTTGCTCTCTGAACATCCGCAGCATTTCCACACCGCCCCCCTTCTCTTTATCACGTCATGCTTCTATTTTAGCTTCCACGTACGTATTTTGTATGCCCATCATATATTTCAGATCCTTTAGCTAATGGAATGTGTCTTACTTGTGTTTGCAGCTCTTAGGAGAGCACTGAAACTTGATTGACTCAAAGAATTAGGCTCAAAGAAGATAGCATTTGTAATTTTTTTTTTTTTTTAGGAATGTCAATCAACTCAGTAGTGTATTAACAGCAATGTTTCTTTAAAATTTTTGATCATTGTTATTAGCTACATTACCAAACCCTACTTTCCATCTTGTAATAGCATCTTAGGTACATTGTATAACTTTACGGTAACCTCTAGCAGAGGAAGTATAATCCAGAAAAACTTTATAGAACAGTAATATTTATCTAAGAAATAGTGGAAATATACATACACACACACACACATATAGGTCTATATGTATAAATACTTGCCTATATATGTAATTTTCCATTACATTCTAACACCTAGAACAGACCAATCATTTTGCAGCATCAAAAGTAAAAAAGCAGAAATAAGACTAAATGTTTCTTCTGATTTTATATTAATGGTGTGAAATCCATTTTTAATACGTTGATAGACATGTAATAAAAATCTCATTGCAACGCATAGGGACCTTCTTTCTCACACATATTTGCATTTTTATAATGTAATTACCTTCAATTAACTAGAAATAGCTATAGTGTATTCAAATATCAATCTCCTTGCTTTACAAATAAAAGTAACATCATCTTCAAAAGCACAGGTCTTACTCCTTTTCTATTCTCCTTCAAAAAAAAACTACAAACCGTACTGTCAGAGAGTCCAGCCATATCATTAATACTTTCCCAGACTTGAGTGCTACCTCAAATCAATGGTTGGCTAATGTTTCAAGTTACTAAAATTCCACCCATTCTCAGGTATTTTCTCTCTTCAGATAAGACATAACACTAATGGAGATAACCACATTGGAGAGATTATTTTACCTTTTGACTGCATAAACTCAGTTTGAGATAATTACATTAGGATGTTTGATGTTCTTTTTGCTTCTAACTACATTTACCCTTGCTCTGCATTATTGGATAACACTGTGCTATAGTTGGGGACCAGGTTCCTTAGGATCTCACATGATTTAAGATGAGCCAGAACAAATACTCCTAATTGGGGCTATGAGTGCTCACTTAAGAAGCTGTAGTTTAAGCACAGTTTGCTGTACTCTTACAGAGGAGCTTCATCAAAGTCTGGCTTTATTCTGCCCCTCCCAGTACCACACCATTTAAAAGGAAACAGATATTGCCTTTCAGGGTCTTTTATGTGCCAGGCACTGTGCTAGGATATTGTATATATTACTTCCTTCCATTCTCTCTACAAAAATGCATTTTATAAATGTGGTTCAGAGAAGCTAGCTTGTTCCCATGGTCATGTAGGGAGAAAGGCAGTGGGATAGGATCCTAAAGTCCACAGTCTTTTCCAGGCTCCATGCTACCCTCCAAGAATGGTCCAGAGGAACAGTAAAAGCAGCTGCCATGAAGGACAGAATCTACACAGGCATACAGTGGTGGGCTGGTAAATGAGACCAAAAAAGCTTTGATTTGTAGCATTTGAAGATTTCGTGGTTGTAACTACTCCTACCATCACTAATTTCAGGCTACCAACCTGAGGTCATTGAATGCAAACTTGGGAAGAAGTGTGCATAGCTGGCTCCTGGGAATTCCTAAGAGCCAGCTCCTGCACACCACTGGATATTCCAAAGGAGAAGAAGTTATGCTATCAAGGAAATCAAAATGCAAATGGTATTTACCACCTAACTGGTGAGTATTGAAAGGTAGGTGTGAAGCAAACATGGCAACTTCTGCCCAGACATCATAAGGCCATCAACAATGAGTCACAGGTTGTTTTTTTTTTTTGATAAAGCAATTGCTCACTTCATAACTGAACCATTTTCAGAGTAGAATCATCAGTTCTTATTGCAAAACTATTTTCACCAGAAAGTGGTACCAAGAAGTCTTAGATTATATCAAGGAGACAAAGATACCTCACAGAAGAGGTTAACCTCTTGATGGAGGATAGAACCTGATCTTAAGTATGTCAAAAAAAAAAATTCTTAGGATATATTATGGGTCTTTCTCCCAATTTTGGACTCTATTATATAAATTCACATTCATAAATGTGCATATTCACAGAATAATTTATTCATTCAATAATTGATCAACTTCCATGTGACTGCATTGTTCCAGACCCTGGAGACATATCAGTAACCCAAACAGATTAAATTTCTTGTCACAGCAGGCTTGCATCCCATTAAGGAGAGACAAGTCAAATTGTAAACATAATAAGAAAACAAACTTTATATCTTGTTAGATATAAACAAAGTAAATTTTCCAAAGTCCAAGCTATTGTTTTAAAAGACAGAAGAAATACACCTTATTTTATCTAGTACCCAAACATTTTTAAGTTATATTCTGAAAACCTAGAAGTCACTTATTCATCAAATATATTTCTTGAGTGCCTACCATATGCAAGCAATATTCTAGGAAATAAGCAAATTGTTGTTTCCAAGTCAGTTATTTTCCCTCAAGAGATTTATATTCTAATGGAGTAGGGAAACAAACATTAGTAAATGAAGATATGAATACATTAGATAATTTCAGTTACTGATGTGTGCTATTAAAAAGTGATAGTGTAACAGAGTGACTACATGACAACTTAGTCTAAAATAGTCAATAAAAGAGTTCCTGAAGATGTGGAGTAGAAAAGTCTCTGAAAACACTACCTCTCAGTGCATCCAATAATCCCAATGTCTCTTCCTGCCTTTACTTCAAATTTCCAGGAGTTTGAACCTCATTCCTTTTAGGACTATGAAAAGATTAGGAACAAAGCATTCCAGGCTGAGGAAACAGAAAATGCAAATGTCCTGAAGAAAGAAAGAGCTTGAAGTATTCTAGATACAGAAAGAAGGTTCATATAGCCCAAGAATAGAGATGATCATGGAATTCAGTATGAGAAAGTCAGAAAGTTTTGCAGAAACCCATTACAAACAGCCTCATAGGCCTTGCTAAATCATTTGGAGTCTACTCTAATCCCAAAATGGAATCACTAGAACATTTTGAGGAGGAAAGGGACAAAATCTGTTTAATGTTTTTTAAAAAAGATCATTTTGAGTACTGCCGCAGCCCTTGTGACAGATGATGGCTTTGGGGACTAGGGTGTAGAAAGACATACAAGTAAGTGGGAAGGTTGGGCATGCTTTAGAGATTCTGATTCAGTCTGAGTCCTGGTATCTTGGAAGACTGTTTGCTCTGTATTAGTAGCTCACTTATGCTTGAGGTGCTGTCTTCCACAAGCCTACTTCATTTTCTTCACTGTAGTGTCTGAAATTTGTGTGTTTACTTGCTTGGTGTCTACTTTCACTAGAATACAAGTTCTATGAGTGCAAGGAACTTGTCTGGCTTAATCACAGTTATAACTACAGTACACAAAACACTGCCTGAGACATAGTAGGTGCTCATTAAGTAAACAAATGAGTGAGTGAATTAATGAACATAAGTTCTGCCCAATGGTTCTCATTCTACACCTTGGGTCACGTAGGACAATTCAAGTCCTATTCCAAAAGAAAGCTCTTAAAGTAAATGCAGCTATGTTATACCTTTTGATATTCTTTTCTAGACTATTTCTACTTCCTTAAAGTATTCCTCTTATACACTTTTTAGTTTCTTAAATATCATAGTTGATTTTAAAACTTTGATTTATATAATACAGTGATTAAGTGAACTTCTAATCATATATACACAAAGGTATATAAATTAGATATAATTATTAACAGCTTCCTCTGACTTTGCTTATGTTTTTTCCCTACTGCTCTTCTTTGCTAAGTTTAATTAGTTGATTGTAGTATTGCCCATATGATATCATCATTTTGAGGGTTCAGAATTATCTTTTACTTATGATCTGTCCTGATAAGCAATTTTTATTCCTGCAAACTTGGTCTAACTAAATTCTCCCATGGAAAAGGAGGTAGTTATCTATAATAGGACTCAATGGTACAGACTTCTACTTGCCATCCATGAACTTATTACTTGGTAATGCAAAGTTGATTTTATCTGAGGTTATATTGACCAGCTCTTTATACAGCTGAGTTTGGTCATGTGAGTTTTTGGGCCAATTAGATGTAAGTAGAAGCATGAGAGGTCAAAGGCTGTTTAAAGAAAACTTACTGTGTTGGAAGGAGACCTTTTATTCACCTTCCCACTATGTGGAATGTGGACGTGGTATTATCCTGTAGGAGTTCCTGTGGGGATCTTGGAACCTGCACATTTAGTCATATACTAAGAACAGTGGAACAGAAAAATTGAAGAATTGTGGTCCCTCATAACCAGGAGACACCCTAACAACTCTCAGTTGTTTACCTTCCACTTGTTTTATGTGAGAGAGGGAAATTTCAGTCTTCTTTAACCTTCTGTTATTTGGGGTTTTCTTTTGGATACAGATTAACCTAATCCTAGTTGATGAAGAATTCAGTGTATTTCTAAATTTCTACTTTACATGGTCTTTCCTTGAGACTTATAAAAATTATTATATCATTTCATTGGGAAAAAAATGGAGGAAGATGTCACTGTGACTGCTTTTAAAATTGATGGCAAAAGACAAATCACAAATATTCAACTGCAGCTCTGTTCTGCTCCTTTTTTTCCAATTATTTTCTTTGATGAATCAAGCATGTATAAATACATAAATTGGAACTACTGGTATTATTTGCTTGTTGGAAAAATAAACATGATAATTGGTTTGATTTTATAAATGAAGAATTTAAAGTTCCCAATCATGCTTATATTTTTCCTGGATTTCATAATTGCCATTTACATGCATGGTCACTGATATTATTATGATAATATATCTTTAAATTTTAACTACATTGGTCATTGATGGAATATCTTCCAAGTTACAAGAAAAGTATTTAATTTATATTAAATATCCATGAACTCAATCTGCTTAAGTTATAAGCATCCTAATTCCATTTGAATTTATAGGTAATCTAATGAATTCAGCAAATCAATAACATCTAAATATCCTAATATCTACAATAATACATCTATATGTATGTTATATTCTCTACTTTAAAAATGCCTAATACACTAGAATCCAAGCACAACATCAAATACTTACAGAGCTCTCAGACATGAAATCGATTGTGTGTTATAAAGTTACTCACTCTTCCTCAGGAGACACGGACACAAACACATATAACCCACTGTGAGTGTTTATGGTAGGTGTCTGGAGAAAGCTATGATGGCAATGAGGTGGTGAAGAGAATCTGTGTTGGCATTAGGGAAAGAAGAAGTAATACTTCAGCTGGGTCTTGAAGGATAAGAAATCAGCAGGTAGAAAAGAAAAAGGAAAAATGAACCAGAAGGAATGCCCTGAACACAAGCATGGAAGCAAATACAAGCCACCTCCGTCACATTATTTTCCCAATAGCAAACCTTGGCCTAACACATTGACAGTACCATCCCCAATAATTTGCTAACCTCTAAGAGTTCCATTTCAGACACTCTGCTGTTTGATACACCACTTCCTATACATCCAGCCTATTGATTTACACTTTGTCACTTCATCAGTACCATCCTTAACTGCCTTCCTAGCTTTGCATCCTATTTGCTGGAGCTTTAGGAGGGACTGTAGTTTAACTGATGTTATGTGGCATTATCAAAATATTTAAGCGTATAGCACATGAATTACAAAGAAAGTAAGGGACTAAGGAGAATCCTGAATATAGCTTACATATTTTAAAGCATTACCATATTTTATGGATTTAAGTCATTTTAACTTGGATTTCTAATCTAAAGCCCATTTTGGGGAACAGATTTATTTTCATACATGAAAATCTCCAAATAATGAAGATGACCTGCCTTATGCCATCATAAATCTAATCAGGCTTTAGTTTTTTTATTACTTTACATTCCATCCTCACTTAGCAGGATCTAGAAAAGTCCAAAAATCCAGTTATATCAGTCATCCAATACTCATACGCACATGCATTCTTCTAATAGATTTTATGTATTTCATCTATAGTTATTTTTTGTGACAAACAATGGTAAGGTGTGGTCATTTTCATGTATCAAAAGTGATAATGTTAAAGTAGAGAAAACAACAGCAGTGAGTGTCACCTGAGCTATTTTGATGAACCTCTCCATACCATTGCCTACAACTTGGAGTGATGCTGTGCCAGAGTCTTTGAATACACTGCCTCTCTATGGACACAGAGGGTGAGGTGTATGTGTAGTCTGCCCAGGACACATGGTGTAAAGGGCATTGTCCTCTTGAGGACCTTTATGCACATTTGGTGACAGCTGTCATCTGTGAGCACCATTTTAAGTTTCATTAATGGGAGTTTCTTTCAAACTTATCTTCATTTATTTGAAGGCTAATATGAAAATGGACATATGGTAGTTGCCTGCATTATGAGTGAAACTGCCTAAAACCAAACCTATGAACACAAGTACGCAGATGTACACATAAAACGCTGTACTTCTGCTGCATACACACACATATGCACGGGTGTTAAACTGTTTTCTCTCTCAATTTCATTGGCTGAGCATATCAGTGAATTCCTGTAAATTAAGTGCTTGAGGTTACTCTATAATTTATAATCTGATCATCGTTTGCCAGAAGAAAAATACATATTCATACAAATGAATGCATCCCCAAGAGGACGGAAGAGGGTTCGATTCCTTCCTTTCTTGATCACTTTAGATTAACGTAGGCCGGTTCTTCAAATGTGTGATATGGTGGAGGGCATCCGTTTAGTCACTCGAGGTTTGTGGTAGTAAGGTCTACTGCTAATACTTCTCGTTTGGATGTGAATGCTTCCCAGATAATGAAGACTATTAATATGACTGCTGTTAATGAGATGAATGAACCTATTGATGAAATAGTATTCCATGTTGTGTAGGCGTCTGGGTAGTCAGAGTATCGTCGAGGTATGCCAGATAAGGCTAGGAAATGTTGTGGGAAGAAGGTTAGGTTGACACCCACGAATATAATCATAAAGTGAATTTTTGCTCATGTTAAGTGTATATCTTGAGAATAGTAAAAATCAGTGTACAAAACCCTCTATAATGGCAAAAACAGCCCCCATTGAGAGTACGTAGTGGAAGTGTGTGACTACATAGTAGGTATCATGAAGAACATGTCTAATGACAAATTGGCTAGGACAATACAGGTTAGACTGCCCACTGTGAAAAGGAAGATGAAACCTAAGGCTCACATTAGGGCTGGTGATCATTTAATATTGCCTCCATGAAGTGTTGCCAGCCAACTAAACAATTTTACTCCTGTAGGGATAGCAATAATTATAGTGGCTGATGTAAAGTATGCCCACGTGTCAATGTCCATGCCCACCGTGAATATATGGTGAGCTCATACGATAAAACCTAGGAAATCGATTGATACCATAGCTCAGACCATACCTATATATCCAAAAGGTTCTTTTTTTCCCCGAGTAGTAAGTTACAATGTGTGAAATTATCCCATACCCAGGTAGGATTAAAATGTATATTTGGGGATGTCCAAAGAATCAAAATAAATGTTGATATAGGATTGGGTCTCCTCCTCCTGCAGGGTCAAAGAAAGTTGTACTTTAAATTTCGATCGGTTAGCAGTATGGTAATCCCGGCTGCTAGGACAGGTAAGGACAATAGAAGTAATACTGCTGTAACTAGGACTGATCACACGAAAAGTGGTGTTTGGTATTGGGTTATGGCAGGTGGTTTTATGTTGATAATAGTGGTGATAAAATTAATGGCTCCGAGAATTGAGACTATGCTGGCTAGGTGTAGAGAGAAGATGGTGAGGTCAGCTGAAGCTCCTGCATGTGCTAGGTTTCCGGCTAAGGGAGGATATACAGTTAAGCTTGTGCCTGTGCCGGCTTCAACTATTGACGATGTTAGTAGTAATAGGAAGGAAGGAGGGAGTAGCCAAAAACTTATGTTGTTTATACGGGGAAAGGCTATATCGGGTGCTCCAATTATTAGGGGCACTAGTCAGTTTCCAAGTCCGCCAATTATAATGGGTATGACTATAAAAAAGATTATTACAAACGCGTGGGCTCTTACTAGTACGTTGTAGATTTGGTCGTCTCCAAGCAGTGTGCCAGGCTGGCCTAGTTCAGCACGAATTAATAAGCTTAGGCCAGTGTCTACTATTCCTGCTCAGGCGCCAAATAGTAGGTATAAGGTGCCGATGTCTTTGCGGTTGGTTGAAAATAATCAGCGATACATGAACATAGGTAAAATGGCCGAGCAGGCATTAGATTGTAAATCTAAAGACAGATGTTGAGCCCTCTTTTTGCCAAGTCCCGTGGTGAATGATCATTTTGAATTGCAAATTCAAGGAAGCAGCTTCAACCCTACCCAGACTTCTCCCGCCTTTATTTTCTCACGGTGGGAGAAGTAGATTGAAGCCAGTTGACTAGGGTATTTAGCTGTTAACTAAAAATTCGTGGGAAATGTATCCCTCCAATCTAGTGAGGATTTAGCTTAAAGTGTTTGATTTGCATTCAATTGATGTAAGATATAGTCTTGCGGTCCTTATTGGGCAGGAATTAAGTAAATTGTACTTGCTTAGGGCTTTGAAGGCCCTTGGTCTGGTCTAACCTAAATTCCTACTGTAGGATTGACAGTACTGGTGTGAGAGGTAGAAGTATTGTGGATATTATGATTATAGTTGGTAGAGGGTTATTTGTTTTGTGGAGTCAAATTGTCATTTTATTTTCATGTTTATAGAGGGGAATAAAGTTAGTGCTGTGGAGTAGGTGATCCATATGTAGAAATACAGGTTGAGTAATGTTGTGATGGCTATGAATGTTGGTAGAAAAAGAATATTATTTTTTGTTAATTCTTGAATAATCATTCACTTAGGCATGAATCCTGATAGTGGTGGAAGCCCTCTTATTGAGAGTAGAGTGAGTATGGTGAGGGTTGTGATAATAGGTGTTTTGTTTCATGTCTGTGATAATGATAGTGTGGTGGTAGTTGAGTTTTGAATAAATAGTATAAATATAGTGAGGGCTGTTATGATGTAGATCAATAGATTTAGAAGAGTTATGGTTGGATTATACAGTAGGATGGTTGTTATTCATCCCATGTGGGCGATTGATGAGTAGGCCATGATTTTTCGGAGCTGTGTTTGGTTTAACCCACCTCAACCTCCGACTAGAATAGAAAGTAAGGATATGGTTAATATTAGATATAGGTTGATTGATGGTGAAATTTGATAAAGAATTGACAGAGGTGCAAGTTTTTGTCATGTTAGTAAGGATTAGGCCTGCGGTTAAGGGGATGCAGAAGAATTTTTTATCCATTGACCTTTATTACTACATATTTGTAAGTTAGTTATTGCTCTCATTTAAAGTATGCAATTATATAAAATATGATTTTGTTAACCAAACCATGTATATCATGTATCACTGCTACTAGGAGAGTTATTGTATTTGAATCTAAGGGAGTTAAATGGATAACATTTCCACTATGAAAAGTTCTACTATGAATGTAATTTCTATAGCTTAGATAATTTGTTCAAGTTGAATAACATGTTGACAAAACAATTAAAATAACCACCATGGATTCCTGAATTGCTTGCTTTGCTCTGTACTCTCTACATATGGTCATTTCACATTCTGTCACTACCTTAAATATCCTAAAACATTGTATTTGTCACATCACTATACCTGCCTGGATTTTTTTTTAATGTTCTCCTACTATGTATTCAAACAGGCTCCATCTGGCCAAATCCTCAATACTAATCTATAGAAAAAGTAAAAAAAACTATCAGGATAAACACACAAAAATTCTCAGCCAGCTCTGACTTCTGCTCATAGGGACCAAATAGGGTATTATTACACAAGAGGAACACACAGAAATAAATTTAAGGAGCATGTCTTTGTGGGTTGACGGATACTGAACAGATACCCTTCTGTTATTCATACACCTTTGTACTGGTCTCTGTAACACTGGTTTAAAACAAGCATTTTTTTATCAGAATTTAGCCATCTCATGAAACTTAAAACTTTAGGAACTTTGCCATAGTTCTTCAATGGGTGAAAGGCTGGATCAGGCAGCCTTCCATCGTTTGGCGTGAGAGAAACATCCTTAGCAGCAGTAAAACAAGAATTTTCCTACTAGAATCCCCATCTCATTGCCTGTCTTCAGCCACTACACTTTGTGCCCTTTGCAGATTAGGACCCTAGCCTTCTCTCCAAGCCTCCTGGTGAACATGAAAACCATTGTTTTGTTTGTTTGTTTTTTGGCCATGCTGCGCAGCTTGCAGGATCTTAGTTCCCCGACCAGGGATTGAACCCGGACCCCCAGCAGTGGAAGCATGGAGTCATAACCACTGGACCACCAGGGAAACCCCATTTATTTTTATTACAAGTTTTTACTGAACTCTTTACATACATTTTCTCATTTAATCCTACCACAACCCTATGTGGAAGGTAGTATTAGCACCATTTTACAGATGAAGAAAAAACTGAGACTAGGGAGTTTAAATTAACTTATTCAAGGTCAGGCTGTTGAGTTATGGTGAAAACAGGATTGGAAAGCAGCTTATGCAATTCGGAGCCCTAAATTTTAGCTCCTGTGCTTAGGTTCTTACTGTTTAGTATCTGATTTCCTTCCCGTGTCTGAACATCCACATGTTGTTTGTTGGCCGATTGGCAAGACACCAAGCTTAACTTGCTGCACACCATGTGCTTTCCTAAATACTCCTAGCCAGCCCTCCCAAATCCCCCAGACTATGGGTCTGAAAATCTAATGTTTTTCTATAATCACTCCTTTATTTCCTGTCCCACTAACCTCTCAAGGCATCCTGTAGTATCTACAGGATTAGGTCCTCTTCATGTCAGTATCACGCCTTGTGAGCTTGCTGAAGTAGCCTAGATGATTTGACTCAGCCTGGCAGTTTGCCTATTATCTGAGTCCCAGACATCCTGATAACCCACCTTTTCTCTTTCAGTGTTATTTAACACACTTATAGGTCTTGTCAGTGCATTTAGATTATAAATGTGTTAATAAGATTATGTAACTCCATCCTCATAGTACCTATCAAAGGATAATACGTATACCAAACAATTCAGGTAAAAGAAAATGGATAAATACTGCTTCCAAATTATAAACACTCTATTTTCCCACCAAATAATTAACAGTAAATGTTCAAATGGTTGTTAAGAGATCCTCATAAAAAAGAGACTAGTATTCTGTTATACTGTAGTTATAGCCAAGGTAGAACACAAAGTGACTTTCTGAATAAGAACAGCAGTATATTTCACAAATAATCACTCACCAACTTATTTGACTTACATGGCTTACTTCATCTTAAGTATCCCCTATGTATTATGCACATTACAATATACATAAGGAGTAGTGTATAATGTTTCATAGACTACATTGTATTAAATACTATTAAAGTATTTTCTTTACTATTGAAATATAATTTACACTTGCTTAAAATATCTGAGTCAATATTAACAGCAACTTAAGTAGTATTAAAGAATTATATGTTAGTGTTACCAAATGTAGTATATGGTGACATGAGTCACATTTCAGCTATTAAGTGACTACTCAGATATTTAACTAATCTAAATCTTAATTTCTTCATAATGGCCATCAAATAATACCTTCTTCATGGGGTTCTCAGGAAGAACAAATAAGGTTTTATAGGCATACATATTCATGCAAGTGGTTTAGAAGCTGCAAGTATTCGATGTGTTATTAACAGCAGCTCTGGAAAAGAGTGGTCTCTGTTTTCTTTTCAGAATTATTAGATTTATGATAAAGCAAAATTAAGTCACAGTATATGACTTAAATGATATATTTTAATTGTTTATTTTTATATGACGTCTTACGCATATCTAAGTATACTGCTGGTCTTTAATAATCCCACACAAGGCAAACATTGCCCTTGTGGGAGAATCACAATCCAGCATGGCAAAAAAATTGAAAGAAATTTTCACATCACATCAGCATCACTGAATATGGATTTTACCACAGACACTTAGACAAAAATCTCCAGTGGTTAATGAAAAGATTAGAGTTAGTGTACCGAATCTCTTATAAATGAAGATGAACTAATTTAAAAATCAATGTTGAAAACCAGTGCTAAAACGTTGAGAAACATTACACTGTGTCCAACCATAATAAACTAAGAGAAAAATTGATACATTTAAAAGTAAAACATGTTTTCATAGCCAGAGACCAGAATTCAAAGACTGAACTCTATCCTGTTTCTATGTTCACCTCTGGATTATTAGTTAAGCAGATTGTTTTCACATATGAAAGGCTGACCTTCCAACACCAGCTTTTGCAGGAAATATTAAGAAACTGTGGTGAGTTCTTTCACCTCCCTCCAAGTCTCCACAGTGGCAATAACACTGGCAGGATGGTTGGTCAAGATTAGGGATGTGGTTCATGGGCAAATGACACAGCGACATCTTTACACCTGTCTTCCTAACAAGTAACAGACAAGAACAAGCAACTAAGATTCTCCCTCTGACTACCACATATTTGGACCATTATCCTAATGAATGAATTCAATAAATAGTCACTTGTTATTGATGTTATAGAGAACAAAATGCTTCAGGGCTCTTTAGCCAGTAGCAAGTGAAGGTAATAAGTCAGATACAAAGTCCTCAAGTTTAAAATGAATGATGCCTTTTAAACTTCACTTTTCCCAGATAGGACCTGGGGATGTGTGGAGTAATGTACAGTACCAAATAGTTCTTGCCACTCAAAAGGAAAAGGCATTTTTATTACCAATTCTTACCTCTTACACTCAACTTAGTATTTCAGAATTGGTGGGGTAATCACAGGTAATGCAATTATTTTTATGACTACTTTACTATACTACAAATGAGGCATATTTCTCACCTTTGTACTCAAGAAATTGTACAATAGAGGGCCCATTGTTTTCATAAGAATGTTCAAAAACAAATGCCCAGTTAGACAATCACCAAAAATATATTAGAACCCAACCAAAAAAAAAAGATATTCCACCCAAAGATGTTAAAATAATTGAAAAGTATGATAATAATAATAAAAAAAAAAAAAGATCCTGACTACACATCCTCAAAGCAACTTTAGTGAGGCTAGGGTCTACTAACTTCATAGATTTGAAGTAGTACTAATAAGTTATTTTTATAGCAAGTATATCATAGTCAAATATGTTTTAGGTTATGTATGCAATATTAAGACACTAAATATATATCTATATCAAACCTGACAGCAAAGCACAGAAAACATTTGTATCATTGACTGAAAATATTCATGCGACTTAAGCAGGTGCTCTACTTTATGAAGAAACAGATTCAGACTCGTTTACTCATTCACTCACTCCAGCATCATATTTGGCACCTACCACAGACAGACCAGGCCACACCCTGAGTGTTAGGAATATAATAGTGAATGAAACAGATAAAGTGCCTCCTCTGAGCTTATTCTTGAGAGACTAGGGAAACAGATACAGAAGTAAGTATGTCAAGTGTGGATAAACACTACAAACAAAAATAGATCAGGTGGGCCAAGGAAGCTATTTCACATATGGTAGCCATGGACAGCCTATCTTTTAGCAGAGAACTCAGTGAAATGAGGGTGAACCATGTATACATCTGGAGAGATGATATTCCAAAAAGATGACAGTGACTTCAGAGACCATCAGGTGGGAGTAGCTCAGAGTTTTTGAAGGATGATTGTCTTTCTAGATAGGTGCTTCCTGAATACCTAGGAGAGGAACTGAGCAGACTTAAGCTGAATGAAAGTATGCAATTTAAGTTGTTTTTATAACTATACAGTGACATCCCAGCTTTACAGGAAAATCTTATGTGTAAAAATGCATTGTGAGTGGTTTAGGAGTCCAAACAATGAAAAACAAAAAGCTGAATAACAGTGTTCCCTATTTTACAAAATAATCTAAGGAGTGCAAATAGGAAAGCAAGCCAATAAGAAAAAGATCTTGAAGCCAGAATAGAGCATACAATTTAAGTTGCTAGGAATTTGTTGAAATCTTAGGAAATGCATGGCGTTCCCATAGATTGTGGAATATGGACTCTAGTCTGTTTTATTTAAATATCAAAGAACTGGCCTATGTTAACTGATAATTGGGTAACATTTATGACATTTCATTGAGCTGTTTCTCCACATATTTCCTAATGCAGGGCAAATGTCAAGTCAAAATGCAGTTCAGCAAAATTCACTATTCTGAAAATCAGAATGATTTCAGTCTTTTGATGGTCTGATTCAAAATGAAATCAATATTGGGGTACTCAGAAGAACGCACTGTGCATACTTTGAATGAACATCTATACAAATTCTTTTACTAACCTTTTGGTCAATAAGTAGTGATATACTAGGTCCTGAAGTTCAAATAAGAAACTATAAAGTTTAACAGTCAGCTCTTAGGAATGTTAGTAACTCCACCATCTGCCTGACACATTGCCCAACCCAAAGTGTATTCTTCTATCTTAACCTTCCTTGACCCTCTATGCTTTATTCTACACAGATAATTTGTAGATTCTTTTTGAAATATATTTTTTACTTTCTTACTCTATAATTTAGGGGTTTTCTTATCCCTCTCACCATTTTCTCAGTTCTCTTTGATGGATGCTTCTCATTGGACTACCCCAAATTTTAGGGACCAAAAATAGCCAGATGCTGGGTACTCTCTTTATAGTCTTTTACTAAGCACAGAGATCTACTCTCAAAGTTTTTAAAATTATTTATAGATTGTCCAATTTATACCTGTAATCCTGACTTCCATTAACTCCATACTCCTGAATCTTACTTCCTACTCCACCAAGATGACTAAGATAACTAAAATTTACCTTAGTCAAAATCAATCTATAAATTCTCTTTTCCTATCACACAAATCTACCAGACTTCTCCATACCTCAAACGAGCTTACCATCCATAAAACTAGTCAAACTAAAAACACGAACTCAACATTGATGCCTCAAACCCTCTTCCCTAGCTGTATCCATTCTATTCATTCTAAGGTATCAGCTCCTAAGGTGGGTCCTAGATCCATTAACTTTTGCCCATTTCCGTTGACAGCAATCTAGTTCAAGGGACCCTAATTTCTTTCCTAAACTATTGCGATAGGCTCGTAAGTAGTCTGGCTGTTTTTTACTCTGGCTTCTCTTTAATCCACATCTTGGAGATCGATTTCCTACACATCACTTAAATTTCAGTGGGAAGAAGCTTCTCTATTCCCAAGGTGGATTCGCAACTGAATCATCTGACAAATATTAAACCTTAATACAAAAGGGAAACAGGTGGTAAAGCACAAAATGCAACTTTGGCTCAAAATACATGGCTGCACAATGACTGAGAATGTTTTGAGATTTGCAACAGAAATTAAGGTGAAATTTGTTGCAATAGCAGGTCACATTAAAGCTAAGATAAATATAGTTTTGTAGAAAGGATCACTCCTAAAGTAAGGCTTAAAAACAGAGCAGCTGGGCTTCCCTGGTGGCGCAGTGGTTGAGAATCTGCCTGCTAATGCAGGGGACACGGGTTCGAGCCCTGGTCTGGGAAGATCCCACATGCCACGGAGCAGCTGGGCCCGTGAGCCACAACTACTGAGCCTGCGCGTCTGGAGCCTGTGCTCCGCAACGGGAGGGGCCGCGATAGTGAAAGGCCCGCGCACCGCGATGAAGAGTGGCCCCCACTTGCCGTAACCAGAGAAAGCCCTCGCACGAACCGAAGACCCAACACAGCCAAAAATAAAAATAAATAAATAAATAAAGTAGCTATAAAATTAAAAAAAAAAAAAAAAAACAGAGCAGCTAAGGGAAAGTTAAGTTTGGTTTAACTGTAAATAATTGAGAAAATCAGGAGAAAGTCTGGACTGAAGATTCAATATATTGATACTTATATACAATAAATATATTGAATATACTGATATACAATAAATACTGAATATATAATACATTCAATTGTTAAGTATTTGATTAACTTTGGGGTGAATACTGAACTGTATAAAAATGAGTAATTAACTCGAACGTATAGAATCCTAAAGACTTTATACATCTTAAAGACTCTTGAATATATACAAAGACATGGAGATAGCAGGTTATCATGTAAAGATAAAAACTCTTTAATAAATGTCCAATGTCTGGGGGTACTTGCTGTAGCCTAAGGGCTTATGGGCATGTGATCAATCTTTGCGCATGCCACATGGTTCCTCTCATAGGTATGAAGCGTAAGTACTAATGAATTTCCTAAATAGTTGGACATATCCCTGATAGAAATCAATAGCAGGTTAAGCGGGACTAGATACAGATTTGGGATAACTTTTTTGATAAACTTCAAGAAGTATTTTTACATTATTTCAAACATGAGATCGTTTTCTAAGAGTGCCTTAAAAATTAAGGAAGTTAATTAGGAAGAATTAAGAAAATCATGCTATAGCTATTAAGAAAGGACTATTAAAAAGCTGGAATAAAACAAAACAGCAAATTAAATTGAGAATCAAATTGTGAGCATGTCCATTCAGAGAGATGTGTTAGAAATGGTCTGCAAGGTGAGGTAGAGGTTGATACTTCAGTCCTTTAAAATCAATTAGATGTGGTCTTGAAGAAAGCTGGACAGATTTCAAGTGGTGGCAGGAAGGCTTGATGAGCTGAGCGGACTTCTGATTTTTCTACTCTTTCCTTGGCTGTAATAGCTTGTGTTGTTAGAGTATTTGAGTTCAAAAAGTATTAGTTGCCAAGATGAAATTGTTTCTTCAGAAGCTAGTAAATAAGTGGCAGAAAATTCTATACTAAAACTCAGAGAGCTTCCTTATTTTTTTTCGTAATGTGATTAACACTTCCCTACTTTTAGATGAGAATAGTACAGCAACTTCAAAGAAATAGATGTCTGTCCAAAAGACAAGTGACAACTTCAAAACTGACTTTTTTTTCAGAACGTAAAATGACAC
This sequence comes from Balaenoptera acutorostrata, assembly GCF_949987535.1. Lineage (NCBI taxonomy): Eukaryota > Metazoa > Chordata > Mammalia > Artiodactyla > Balaenopteridae > Balaenoptera > Balaenoptera acutorostrata. Next base: position 17,609,623 of record NC_080081.1, read on the forward strand.
ATTTCAAGGCTTTCAGTAATATCGCTGTAGTCAGAGACACTCAAAAACAGAATGCACTATTTTCAGACCATGTTCCCAAGAGGACCTGTAGTCATCCATTTTTTACTCAAAATGCACTTCAACAATGTATTCCTTTTCTATTCCCTGAACTATATACCATTACTGTGAAATGTTTCAATTCTGAAATCTGAGACTGCCGTTGTCCAATTTTTTATTATAAAGTTTATTCTCCAAGCTTTTCAAACAAAACATTGTATCTCAATTTTGCTGAAATCTATCTCCAAGTGGCTCTAGTTCTCTCCATTCTTTGACCTTCTCTCTGATTAACTTCTATCATCTTTTCCATGGAAAGCCTATGTCTTCAATAACTCACTTCTTGACATACAGATTTCTTGTCCCCAAAAGTTTTATTTCCTTTTATTGGTTCCTACACCAATAATTCTGGGATAGCATCAGATTTGGTAGAAACACTCTTAAGTGGTTTCTCATACCAAATGTCTATTTTATTTAAGGTTACTCCTGAATGATAGGGAGTGATAGGGAATTCTCTAAAGAATAATGTAATATACTTGGTTCTTGGCAAAGACATACTAACTTAATTGTATGGATTTAAGAGTATATTTAAAGAAAATAAGTATTTTCTCTCTCTAGCTATAGGTATTCCATCTAATCCTCATGCCTGATTAGTGTTTATAAAGAGGATTTCTTCTAAGAAGTTTTCTTCTAAGCCTTTTAAATTTATTTCTGTCTCTAGTTCACTTTTTCACAGTTTTAAGGACTTCAACTCTGTCTTCCAGAATTATTTTCTTTGCAAATGATAGAGATATTTTCTTTGCAAATTTAAACTGACTAACAAAAAGGTAATTTGTTGACTTATGCAGCTGAAAAGTCCAGGGGTAGTTGAGGTTCAGGTCTGGCTAGATCTGGATGTTCAGATAAAACCAGGAGTCTTTCCATATCAGAGCATTGCCATTTTCTTTATTGGCTTTTTTTTTTTTTTTTTTTTCAGGCAAGCTCATTTCATATCAGGATAACATGGCTAAGAATAGCTACAGGTTTTTACCAACCTTAAGCTCAGCTAAATGGATAAAGAATTCCTCTTTCACCTTTGTTCAGCAATAATCCCAGGATATTTGTCTGGCTTGTGTCACTAGCTTGCCCCTAAAACAATCACTTTGGCTAGAAGAATAAAATGCTTGAATGTGGCTCATTCCCATCCTAAGAAACAGGAATAAGATCATTCTTATCTGTAATGCATGGGCTGAGAGAAGGTGGTTCCTGAAAGAAAATTTGAAGGCTGCTATTGGATAAAAGGAGAACATTTTCTGGACAGTGGAAGAATATTTGATTCCTAATATACCATGAGTTATAAACTGACTTATACACCCCCAATACATATGTTGAAGACCTAATCCCCACTGTGACTGTATTTGGAGATGGGGCCTTTAAGGAAATAACTAAGGTTAAATGAAGTCATAGAGTGGTATCCTAATCCAATAGGACTGGTGTCCTTATAGGAAGAAATGCACCAGGGAAGCGTATGCCCAGTGAGAAGTTCCTGTGAGGACATAGTGAGGAAACTGCAGACCTCAAGGCAAAGAGAGAGACCTTAGAAGAATCCAGCCTTGTTAGCACCTGGATCTTGGTATTCCAGCCTGCAGAATTGAGAATATCTGTTGTTTAAGCCACCCTGTGTATGGTATGTTATGGTAGCCCAACAGCTAATATACTGTGTTAAACACAATTGATAAATATTGATACTTGGAAAATGGGGAGAGAAACCAGGATTACGTTTAAATCAGATAGGAATTTGGGGGGCGGGGAATTCAAGCTTACTTTAACTTTGAAGAGTAGAAATAAATTCTATTTTCAAGGTCAGTGTTAAAGTTAAAGATTGGCTAATGGCTTCAGTGTCAGTGTACTACATGAAACTAGGGACAATTATACCAATAAATACTTGTGTTTATAGAAATAACTGGAATTAAAAAAACAAAAACCCAGGACATTGGAAGTAAAAGATCTCCAAACATCACAAGAGCAGAGAAAGGATTGAGGTTTTTCAGTCTCGTTATAGATATGCTTTTTATATCACATCTTATGAATAAATTTGATATCAAATAACTATAATATACACTATCAGTACCACAATATTTGCATTTTTATAAGCACAGGGTTTTGCTGTATCACTGAGGCACTATGTCAAGCAGGTGCCCTGTCATTGGTGTGATGAAGGTTTTTAATGGTGTAGATATTTCACTGAGTAATCTTCTGTCAAAAAGTGTTGTTTTACTACAAAGATTGTTCAACGAAATTATGGACCTAAGTAAATGGAAAGACATTCGTGTTTATGAATCAGATGACAATATTGTTAATGACAATATTTCCCAAGTTAATATACAGATTCAACAAATCCCTATCAAAATGTTAACTAGTTTCTTTGCAAAATTTACCAAGGTGATCCTAAAAATTATATATGCACATTCAAGGGACTCAGAAAAGCCAAAACAATCTTGAAAGAACAAAATTGGAAGACTCATACTTCCCCATTTCAAAATTAAAAAGCTACAATAATCAGTATAGTGTGGTACTAGACATAAATGTCAATGGAATAGACTTGTAAATCCATAAATAAAATCTCACATTTATGATCAATTCAACAGTTGTAAGGATAAATTCAAGATTCTTTAAAACAAATGGTGCAGTGACAACTGAATATCCATATGCAAAAAGAATGAAATTGAATCCCTACCTTATACAATATGCAAAAATTTACTCAAAATGAATCAAAGACCTAAATGTAAGAGTTAAAACAATAAAACCCTTAGAAGAAAACATAGCTGTTAGTCTTAATGATTTCTTTAGTATGACACTGTAAACACAAGCAACAAAAGCAAAAGATAGACAAAAGCAAAGTGGACATGAAAATAAAAGACTTGTGCTTCAAAAACATCAAGAAAATGAAAAGAACCTATACAACGTGAGAGAACTTTTGCTAATCCTATATCTAATAATGGAGTTACATTTAGAATATTTAAGAACTCTTAAAACTCAATAAGAAAAGCAGATAACCCAATTTAAAATGGCAAAGAATCTGAGAAAACATTTCTTCAAACAAGAACATTGGTCATCAGAGAAATACCCATCAAAACCACATGAGATCACTTCACACTCACTAGGATGGCTATAATAAAAAAAAACAGAAAGGTATTGATAACAATTTGGATAAGGTGGAATCTTCACATACTGCTCATACGAGTGTAAAACAGTGTAGGTGCTTTGGAAAACAGGATGGGAGTACTTCAAAAAGTTATCATATAACCTAGAATTCTATTCTTAGTTATATACCTAAGAAAAAAGAAACTTGTTCATACAAAAATTGTACATGAATATTCATAAGAGCATTATTCATAAAAGGTAAGATAGAATCAACCCAGATGTCCATCAGCTTGTGAATGGATAAACAAGGTGTTATATCCATACAACGGGATATTATTTGGCCATAAAAGTGAAGTAACAATACATGATCTTATGACTAAGTGTTATGCATGATGTATCTAAAACATGCTACCACATGGATGAACTTTAAGAACATTATGTTAAGTGAAAGAAGTCAATCATAAAAACCACATATGATATGATTCCATTTATAAGAAATGTCCAGAATAGGCAAATCTATACAGACAGAAAAGTTAATTAGCTGTTGCCTAGAGCTGGGGATAGATGACTGTGGGTGTGTGGTTTCTTTTGGGGGTGATAACACTGTTTTAAAATTGATCATGGTAACAGTTATACAACCCTGTATATACCAAAAACCATTGAACTTTATAGTTTAAATAGATTGTATATGAACTCTAGAAGATCTTACAAAAGTTAATGGTGTTTTAAAATATACTCAAAAGTAAATACAGGTGTGTACAACACACATACTTAGACAGTCATACGATCATGAATTTATTAATGCCAATGAAGTTGAAGAAACAAGGCCTTCATTTGTGTAGAACTGTTATTAACAAAAAGACAAGGCAAAGACTAAGGTGTGCAGCAATGTCATCTGAGCTCATTAAATGTTCAGGATGAGTCTTCAGAGCATGCCAGTTCCCCCAGGTTAATCCCTCCAGATAAGAGGTATGTTTCCATGAATACTACCATGAGGAATCAGAGCAGCAAATGTACTGAAATCATAAACTAAGATGTTTATTTAATTCCAAATATATAAGAAGATGCATGAGATGACAACCACAAAGAAAGGACAAGGTCAGTAACTTGAGACATCGTGGAGGAAAAGACAGTAAGTAGAAGTAATCAAGAAAAAATACTTGCATGTGAGGAACAGAGAGACTTGCTGAACATCCTAGGTAATTTGGTTTTACCACTGGGAACTTTGTACTAAGATCACTGTAAACACTTGATATCACTAACTTAAACTTGAAACAAGATACATGTCCATAGTTTGTTAATTTAGTTGTAATTATATGCACTTAGACATTTTCCATTGAGTTTTAACTAAGCCTCAAAGAACATTAAAAGAATGATTTTAAAAAGAATCTAAGTAGAAACAATTGATTTAAATCTATGAAATAATTCTTATTCATATTAAAATAGCATTCAATTACTCAAACAGTGATATTGAAAGGTTAATTCAAGGTGAGGTAAATTCAGTTTCAGTCCCACAATTTCATCTCTGTCCAACACTTTCCTCCAATATGTTTCTATTGGTATATCTAATACCTATGTCATGATATTATATTTTATAGACAGAGGTATACAAATTAAGTTATTATATAGATTTACATAGGTTTGTCACTGTGAAATACTGTATTAGTATTAAATTATTCTTTAATATTTCTTCTCCTTATCCAATTTCAGATTGGATCTGTAGAAGTCCTTTCATCATTAAGTCTGTTTTTTTGAAATTCCTAAATTATATTATCTAAGTTAATTATATTTAAGTACAGTATAAACGTTAAGAAATTCTCATTAAACATTGTTCCAAAAATGGAACATTTTAAGTAAATCCTATTAAATTAGTGCTTTCTTATAATATTATAACATAAAACATCAATACTGTCTTATTTTATAAGAGGTCAGATAAGGGTTAGACTTCTATTATAGAGGAAGAAAAAAAAGTTTTTCCATCTGAATGATGAGGAAAAAAGAGGTCTAACTTATAATAAACAAGTGTCTCAAAAGAAATTTTTCCATTTTTTTAAACCAGTTTCAAGAAAATCTTTAGCTTTGGTACAACTAAAAATGCCAATGGCTATCACTGTTATGTCAACTATAATAAGAAGCAAACAGAAATAATAATAAAGCAATAAACAAAATGATAATAAAAGAAGAAAACAGTAATTTTTGAACAGCAGCAACATAGGAAAGTCACTGGTAATAAATTAAACGATATCATACTATCTGGGTTGAATTGGAGATTTCAATTAGGATCACTATTAAATTTTCCTTCCTAGTTGTGTAAGATGTTCCTCTCAATTTACTAAGTTAATCAGCCCATCAATTTTTGATAGAAAAAAAAGATTTGTGCCACTGCAATTAATCAAACAGCAGTCTGTTTAAATGTACAAAATTCAACTTAGCTAAAAACCACAGAAAGAATGGGTAGAAGTGTGATGTATGTAGAATATGGGTAAAAAAATTTGAGGAAGACATATTTCATAAATATACAATTTTCATGTAGGCAGTCAAATAAGTGAAGTGGTATTTAATATTTAAATAACTGAAAAATTTGGGTGTAGAAAATAGTCCTAATGATCAGGAGTCGCTTTCAATAAAATATACATTGGGGAGCCAACAGCGTACTACAGCCAATCCAAGGGTGCTCGGGCAGAATAAAAATTTTCCTATTTTAACTATGTACTAAAAGGCAACATTTCTGGATCAAGAAACTAATAGAAACAAACCTTGGAGTAAATAAAATGGTGACCTTTATTTAAGAGTATGAAACCTAAAAAGAGAAGATATTTTACCATTTTTTGTCCCCAACCAACATTTTTTGGTTGAGTTAATGCAAATAGAAGGCTAACCCCCTCTAAAATTATAAATTACAGTTAAAGACTTCCTTAGGTACTTAAAATTTTAATATTCCCCTGTCTTTGCTCCCTGACTTTCCCAGATTTATTTATATCTTTCTACCGGGTTGTATGGCCCAAAATTGTTGATACTGTTTTTTGTATACTTGCCTCAATTTAAAAACACAGACTAGATTCCCTGCCAATTTGTAAATTGTCCAAATTCAACCTCATCAGATGAACAAGTGTTTGCACTGTTATGTCAACACACCAATGATTCATTTGCTTACTCGTTCAGTGTGAATTGCTCAAAACTGTAGTAAGATACCAATGTCTCTTTAATGGCCACAAAATTTGCTTTATACAGTAGAATCTGGTACTTGGTGACAGCAATGACTTTCAACTCCTCCTCCACATCTGATTTTGTACCTAAATTGGTTGCTTTAAGGCAGATTCACCATTTAAAAATCCCTTTCTGATATGGTACCATAGGCATTGTTCTTTGTTTACCCTGAAATGAGATGATGACCAAGTGTAAGAGCATTTTGTAGCTATAGTGGCAATAAAGCAATAATCTAAGGACAGACCAAAAGATTGCATGGAAGCTACAAAAGAGTGGCTGACATTTAGATATGATCGAAATGCTCAATGTATTTCAAGCAATTTCTGAAAGAGCATCATTCATATATACTAAGAAGTTCTCCAGGTTAAGTTGAAGATTTTCTTGAAAATGACTTCAATACTCTTGCCTGAAAGGTTGAAAAAAAAATGTAGAAGTTTTGATAACTGCTTCAATTACACATTTAATATGGTCTGTTTAGATCAGCAAAGGACCATCCTACGAATTGTACTTAATAGGAGGAGAGCTTAGATAAAAGCCACTGACGATAGAAAACTTCTACCCCAGAAATATTTTTATACCTAAAGTCTTTAATATATTTCAGGCTATAAATCCATGATAAATTCTATAAGTCTGATAACTTCCTAGTCATTTTAAGGCCTTCTTTTAGAAATGTACACTATAGCTTTCAAAACAAGAAATTCTGTCAAGGAAGAGTGTAAAATGGGTCTACTGTATTCACGAGTTCCCATTAGTGAATGGTGATAGATTCTATTTGCCAGACAAATGAGAAATATTGCTGACCCCAGTCAACTTTAGTTGAACATTTGATATTCCTTTACTCAACTTAAATATGTAGAAATGTTATATGATTTTAGAAGAAATGGGCCATGAAAATAACCTTGCAATATTCCTGGTAGCCTGTCTCTAAACTCAAATAAAATTGTTTGAATTTGACTTACTGAATAGAACTTAACTATTAGTACTAATCCACATACACTGAGAAATGGAATATTGCCGGCCCTATTGGTAAACAAAGGATGTCACAGTCATCAGTGATTGCAGCTACTGCCAATGGTGAGCTGGTTAGCCTTGAGGGAATTCTGGAAGGAAAGAACGCCTGCCATCTAGCAGCCATCAGACTGCAGCCACTCCCCACAATGAGCTCAGAGGAAACTCAGGATGTGCAAACACAGGATACTGGCCCCAGATAGCTGAGGTGCACATCAAAGGAATGATTTCAGTGAGCCCAGACTCTTGCATCTTCCCATATATAGAAAAGCACTAAATTCCTTCACTTGAGATATCTTGTTTTCTTTAACAATAATCTTTTGAAGTTCAGACTACCTGCCTTTTGTTGCAAAACTCTATATATCCTGGCTCCCCCCTCATCTCCTCGGAGCAGTTCTCTCAGGATTACTTGAGATGCTGCCTTCTGGGCTTGAAGTCCTAAAACTTTCCGCAGAATAAAACTAACTCTCAACTTTTAGGTTGTGAAGATTTTCAGTCGACACACACACATTCTGTTAGTTTCATACATGTGTTTTTGGAAAATTTGCCTGTATGGACATGGCAATACAACCACTGCAACATATCAGACTAGATGAAAAGCATAATTTAGTTCTCTTTCTACCATTAGGAAAATTATCAAAGGTAAACAAAACTAACTGCTGCATCAGTCTATCAGAATAATTTACAACCATAAGGTATTATGTGAAGTTTCATTCATCCCATCAAGAACAAGGAGTTCACTCTTAGGGAATTTCTATCTAGCATTTATATTTTTCTTATTAAGCAATCTCTAGAAGTAGATATATCTGGATCTATATACTTCCACAGGTAGTTAAAAATTGTAGATTAAGGCTAGCTTAATTTTAAATCCTTTTTCTCTCTTAATGATAAAGTTAAATTCATCTCAGGGGGATTTAAAATATCCTATTTTGTGGCGGATGCTTTAGGGATCTCTGCATCTATTAATGGACCGACCGGTGTTCTCCAAACAATTAGGACTAATTAGCATTTTTGTTGACTAGATTGAATAGGGAGCTCTGGAAGAAACACTTAATAGCCAAATAAACGATTATTTTACCCTTGGAATTTTCTTTGCCAGCAAAAGAGGTAAAATGCACTGGGGAGAAGCATGGAAGAGTGAAAATTGCTTTACTCCATGATTGTTATTATGAGTTAACTTCCTTTAAGACAAATAAAAACATATTAAGTTGTTTATAATTCAAACTAGATTCCCAATTACAATGGCAACCATACACCATTCTTGAATCCTTTACATATTTTACCTCTTAGCCTCAGAAAAGTCTTACAAGTTAGGTACTAATATTACCATATTTACTTTTAAAGAAACTATTATTTGAAGAGGATATTTAACTGATCCAAAATTATAGAAACAAACTCCAATCCTTGGCTATCCCATTATAAAGGGCCTTTGTTTCCCCATGACACCTTGCTACGACTCCATCCATCCTGTATTTTCTAAGGACATCTCATATTGAGGACTTTATTTATGAAACTGGAAAAGCATGGTGAATTATATGGTCACTGATTATGACTTTCTAATTTTATAGAAAATTCACTTCATATTTCTTTTCACTAATCAGTGTAATTTGAGAATTTACTGCAAGTCAATCATTGTACCAGACCCTGAAAAACAGGCTAATTAAAACAGTCCTTGCCCTAAAGTAAAGGGATAATTGGCAGCTTGCTTCAATATAAAATTTTAAGTCTATTCTGATTGTTATTTATACCCATTTTCATGCAATCTCTCTAGTTTGCTACAGTCATAGAAAGGTAATTGACTTAGTGGATCATTAATAAGCACATTATTTGTTACTTTTGTTATTAATATACTGAGAATGAGAAAGCCACAGATACTAGAAATCTCAATATTAAAACAGATAAAGTTAAGGATATGTTGATATCAAAACATACAATGAACAAATCATACAATAACTGAGTTGTTTCAGTGTTACTGAATATTTAAGTTAATATTTGTTCACATTACACTGATATTCTCTTCTAAACACACATTGGTGGTGAGAGTTATTAAATACAATTTGACCACGTTATCTTTAGAAATCCCAAATTGCATTATAGCTCCAGTTTAAGTATGAAAATGTACTGCTACTAAGGTAGCAATATCTTAAAAAGCCATTATATGAAGATTTATTTTGAACTTTTCACTTTATAATGAGTTAGGCAAATATTAATCCAATACTTATTTACAAAGTGGTCGTCTCTTTACTTTAGATTTTTCACATTAGACCATATCTTCTCCGGGTGTGATGATCTAAAGAATACTAATAAGATTTTAATTTTACCTTACACAAATATTAAGAAAGTTTACTTTAGAAAAGTTTCCTTTAATAATTCTCAATCTTAAAAGATGGCAGCATATGAAAGCTAGTAATTAAATAAGATTTAAATAAATCCCATCCTAATACAATTTTGTATTTAAAGTACTTTGGGAGATAAAAGACTATAAAACAATGCCAAATGGCACCTATATCAACCTGCCATTGGAACACACAAGAGTTCAGAGCAACCAAGATAATTCTTTGAAATATCTTTAATACTACGGCATAATATTTTGTCATATGTTCACTCTTGTAAGTCTCTGAAAAGTTAGAGTAACTTTTGGAAGCTCAAAAAATAATCAAGCATGGTTGCTGCCGAATTATACACAAGAAGTCAAATATATGGCCAAACTCAAAGATGCAGACGTAGGGAATAGACTTGAGGACACGGAGAGGGGGAAGGGTAAGCTGGGACGAAGTGAGAGAGTGGCATGCACTTATATATACTACCAAATGTAAAACAGATAGCTAGTGGGAAGCAGCCTCATAGCACAGGGAGATCAGCTCGGTGCTTTGCGACCACCTAGAGGGGTGGGATAGGGAGGGTGGGAGGGAGAGGCAGGAGGGAGGAGATATGGGGATATGTGTATATGTATAGCTGATTTATTCTGTTATAAAGCAGAAGCGAACACACCATTGTAAATGCAATTATACTCCAATAAAGATGTTAAAAAATAAAAGACCACATTGATGTTACCATAATGAAGAAACTTCCACAACAATAACCTTCATTTAGTTTTCTTTCTTAGATGCTCAACTTAAAAACTATGTACTTTATTCACAATTGAGATTTTATTAAGGGTATGAAATATAATCACAGAGTAGATCCAATCTAGCACAAATTCAATCATAGAAAAGGATTTAGTAAGAGACTAATAGTTTTGTTCTACTTCCCAATTAATAAGCCAATTAAAAATGTATTAGTACACTTTTCTACAATAGTTTAAAAATGAAATATTACCTTTCCTCAATAGAGAATTTTAATTTTAAGTTATGACTGATTCATATAATTTAATCAATGACTTATGATTTTAAGAAAAGCAATTCCCAGTCCTATTCTTTGAATCTCATTTCCTCACTCCTGTTCTCCAGAGAAAACTTTTAGGTAGTTTAGTTCTTTCGTCAGGAATTCAGCTTCATACCCAAATACATATCGTTACACTGCTATTACTTGAATTATCAATCTCAGGTACTGATGATGACTTCCTGCTATAGGAGGTAAGGATTTAATTTCTCAAACTCCCATCTTTAACATTCCCCTTCCCCCCAGAAGTACTTCTAGAGTTATCACAATTTTTGGATAAATTGATGGATGGAGTCTACATTTTCAAGAGTATGTAAACACTGCTCACTCCTGAGCCACATAATATACTGTAATTACTTGCGCTTTCTTCTGCAAGTTTCTATTTTGCTATTATTTTTAGTTTGCTGTCTTAATATGTATATACATATTGTTCTTGAGACAAACACAAATACATCACTGTTTTTTTTTTCTAAGTACTTAAGCAAATCTTTCAAATCTATCAATATCTTCCAAATAATCATTAAATGGTTAGGTAGACCTTTGTTATTCTCCCTGGCTACCATCCCTGTGCTGGTTTCATCTTGTTGCTCTATTTGCACTGCTACCCTCAGGGATGCTACACTGCCATCATCCTGGCACTCTGCCTGGCGCTTTTCCAATTATGAAACTCCAGGTTGTTTCTCTTTATTTAGTTCCCTTTCTGATGAATATCCTCCACTAAGTTCAAGAAACTGCACAAGAACGGTGATGGTTTATGCCTAAAATGTATATATTATTCTCTCCTTTATTGGTAAATTAAGCAGCTATGTATTTCTGACTGAAGATCATTTTTCTTCAAACTTTTGAAAGTACTGAGTGGATAGGCTCTTCAAAATAAATTCTCACATACTTCACTTCTGGGGGATTTTTAACATTTCCAAATCATTTCTTTCCCTGTAGTTTCTTATTTAACATTTTTTACAACTCCTAACTGGTATATATAAGCCCTCCTAATTTTATATAACTTGACCTTATCCTTGCATTGATTGCTTAATTTGTAGTATTTTTAAATATTGTAATACCTTATTTTTAACTATAATTTAATTTATATTTAGTTATATTTTATAGTATTATGTGTCTTTGGAGGAATCTCTGAACATATTACATAATACCTCTAGTATCTTTTTCCTTTTACCATTTTTTTCTACTTCCCCTACTGTAAGATTTTTTCCAAATCTTTTTCCTGTCTTTTGATTTATATTTTTTTACATTGAAAATCTTCCTCAAGTACCTGTTGACCTTTGACTCTTTAAGAAAGGGAGCTATAAAAGTGGATGACAAGCCCTTTATGAGAGTATAGATAGGTAGGCTTCACTGAAGGGTCACTGGGTGAGGCAAAGTTTTCTTTGAATGATTATCTCCTGTCGCTCTTGAAGGGCTATCCTCTGGGGCCATCTAGATTCTCTGGGGGAATAATCACCTAATCTTATGTCTGGGGTGTTTTTCTGAGGCTGATCTCAGGTGAATGGAAAGAAAAGAGAAGGGACCTAGAGGACAGTGCAGTGTTCAATTTACAGATATTAATCCACTCTACCACAGGGGAGATTTGCTTTGATCCTCCCCTTAGCCTAGTTTTTCCATATCCAGAGTCTCCATAATCAATTTTTTCCTCCACACAGAACAAATTCCTAGTCTGTTTCAAAAAAGGTCCAGAAGGAAGAGAAATGAAAGTTGGTAATTTTCCTGGTTACTCAAGGATGAAGAAGGGACCTGGATTTCTAACATCTCCATGTATTATTGACTTTCAATAATTTTCATTGCTTACAGCTTTAATGGATCCAAGTTCAGGGCCTTTCTTGGGGTTCCCCCAACTGAGCGCACTTGGTCTCTCTCTCTAATATGACATTCCCATTGTTACTCAATAACCACTCTTAGTCCTTTGTAGGTTCTGTATCTTTTCTCCCTACTGTCTCAGTTCACTTCTTGGTTGACACCTTGATGTCATTTTTAGATGCTTTAAAGAAGGGAAAATATTATGTCTGATTAATCTGCCATAATTATTCAGAAGTGTCAAAATAATCTCAAATCTCAATTGTAAATTCATATTAAGTGAATAACTGAACAAACAAGAATCTCTGAAAGTTTAACATCAGAAGGGCTAGATCTCCAGAATATTAATTGCTCTTCTCTTATAAACTCTTTTGACAATTCTATTATATCAAAAGTTAAGAAATACACTTAAATAATGGCTTTCAAATTTTTTACTTTTGAAATTCTATCCAGGGGGTTTTTAGCTTGTAGCTATTGCCCCGTAGTTAGCAATTAGAGTCTTTAAAGAGGAATTTTAAACAAAAACAAAGAAAACATGACATTGAGCCCTTGGGAAAGGGTTTATGAAGACATTTTGGGGAAGAATTTGAGATTGGCATTAGTTTGGTTTTTTTTCTAGAAATTGTTCTGACAAGACTAGTTTCTATGTTATTTTGTATGTATGTACATATACTTAATAATTTAATTCTCTTGAGTAATTTTGATTCCCTCTTATATGTATCCAGAAAGCAGCTGGCAGAAGTTCAAGCATTTTTATTCCAGGTCAATTAATCAAAGTTATTAGACTCCACTAATCATTTACAGATCACTACATTGTTTAAAATTCAAGAGCTGCATTTTACTTTGACTTCCCCTCATATTCTAAATTCCAGTCTTTGCATAGATCCTGAGATCAGATGCAAGTTGTGAAGTAATAGCTACTTCAATGACATTCTCTTGTAAAAAAAAAAAAAAAAAAAAAAAAAATCACTTAATATGGTACAAATACATTCATTGACGTCAAAGACATGATTCACACAGAGTATAAGCAGCTAAGGGTGACATAAGAAAAGTTAAGTCTCCATGTTCAAATACCTTAAAATCAGATAGGAGAGGAGATGTGGACATATCATGAAGTAGTTTGATTAATGCTTTAAGTGAATCAAAGTAAAATTCATGCCGTAAGTTAAACAAAGTAAAATTGATAGTTATAGTCGGAATATTCCAGAGTCATTTCCATTCAGGGAACAGTGAGAAAGTCAGGAATAATTTTGGGGAGGAGTGTCATCTATGCCCAGCACTGAGCCCAGCACTCAGTAGGTGATGGAGTGAGAGGTGGTCGGGGGCTAAGGAACAGGTATAGAAGTTGTAAAGTGTGATTGACAAAACTACTTTCTAAGACCATTACTAAGTTGGGGGTTCCTAAGATTACCCCCGGTTTGGTCATTTGCTAGGACAACTCACAGGACTCAGTCCTTCTCATATCTAGAACTTATTATAGCAAATAAATAAAAATTTAGTTCAGAAAAGGGAAAAGGGCAAAGGCAAATGCGCCAAAATCAGCAGGAAACCAGACAATCTTCCAGAGTCTTCTTAGTAGAGCCATACAGAATGTACTCAAATCCTCCAGCAACAGAATTGTGACATCATGTATGAAATGTTTTCCACACGGAAGCTCACCTGACCTGAATCCAAGGTTTTTTCGGGGGGGTCAGTCACAGAGGCAACTCTGCCTAACACCCAACTTCTAGACTTCCAGAAGTAGAGCAGGTATTCAGCATAAACCAGTGTTTATACAGGTAATTAGGCAACTGAGTCACTTTAATCTGTTCTGAGAATGGCAAGAACCCTCTTGAAATCCCAGTTACCATAAACCAGCCAAGGCAAGCAGGCCTTTCTAAGGAAAGCAGTCTCAGGCCAGCTATGTTAGTTCTCTTCTGCATGATTATTAACTACAGAACACAGTTTGTGAAAGGTCTTGAGAATTAAGTCTAAAAATGTTTTCTGAAGCATTCAATCTTGTCATTGAGATAATTTTGATACACTTTGAAACAACAAGAAGACTTCCTGCTCTGCCACAGTGGAATTTCCTAAAGTTTCATTTATTACTCTGCATTCTTCTGAGAAAACGTGAGAGTTCCAGGTCAACAACAAGATTACTGATAGTACTATTCTGACGGTGTGACTAGCACATTCGGTAAAGTTTTCTTTCATTAGTTCTTCTATAGTACAAAAAGCTCTTTTAGAGTTTAGATTTCTTTTTTTTTTAGTTACAAGTTATCCTATTTTTGCATTGTTTTCTGTTTCAAATCTAAAAACAATTTTCATAATGTTGTACACACTGGGTTTGATAAAAACTGTGGATGTGTGTGTGCTGGATGCTTATTTTTTTTCAACGTGCCATGAATTGCTTCACGAACACATTTCAGTTTTGCTCATTTGTTTATTTCTTCTCATACTCTTAGAGAGTTCACCTGCAAGTTTTAGGCAGAATATTTCACAGCAGTAAGGCCAGGCCGAAGCTGAAATGCCCTTCACAAAACATTGACAAAAGAAGTTTTTTTTGCTGCTTAAAAGTTTGATCTTTCATGAGCTGCAATTTGTGCTGTCAACAACAAGCTAGCTTTTGTTAAGTATATAAACTAGTTTTCCAAACTTTTCCTTTCAACCCATTTTTTAACACCCAGAGTCATAATTATATGGAGTAAAGTATCCACATTGAAAAATATGTCAATGACATTTCATCTTTTTATGAAATATGCTGACAACTCCAGATTTATACCTTCTATCACTGTGACTAAAGAAATAAGATCTCAACTTGCAGAAGCACTGTGTCTTTTGGCAAAAAAAATGGTGAATGAAGGAAACTTTAGTGTATAAAAACATAATTCCCTAAATAGCTAATTATAGCTATTGTCCTGCTGATACAGACCTTTAACACTCTCTAAAGGGTAAGGTTCTTCTGCTGTTGCTAATGAAAGAGTACAACTAAGGAAAATTTGACCCTTGATATTAAATCAAATTTACTTTATCTCCAAAATAGAGCAGACCTAAGTTTGGTTACAATTAGGAGGTGTAACTAACGTGATGATTATTTCCATGTATCAAAACCAGAGGAAGCAGCCTTTCAAGTTCCCTAAGTCCAACTTTCATAAAACAGAATGGCTTTGAGGTCAGGTGTAAACTCTTGTATTTGTGCCATTTATCTGAACACCAAACAGTCGTTTCTTTCAGCTTCCACAACAAATTCTAATGGTTAAATATCCTGTAAAAGTTATACAAACAAGGAGAGAATGTGGCTAGAGAAAGTTACACTCAGGACTTACAGTCCTCACAATAAATCTGCAAACTACCTCAAAATATTTTAATAAGCCTAAAACAATTTTGCATGAAGTATGAAAATATATTCTGCAGCCCAACGCCTGCTGCATACTGATGCTGTCGGGCAGAATATTATTCTGTTTTTGTTGAATGCTATTTTTCTATAAATATGCTAAGTTTTTAATATTTGAAATAGTTTTAAACTAGCTATCAATACTACTATTTGAAACTAAGAATTGTATTTGGGAAACTCAACATGAAACGTTCTGAAATTGGGACATATTCTCTAAATGAAATAAAACTATGTAAGAGAATATGGGAGTATCTAGAAAAATACAGGACAAGAAAACATTCTTAACAAATTTTAAGGATGTCAAAGCAAAAGAACAGTGAAAGGAATGAAATTGTTTTGTGCCTGAAAACTAGCTTCATTTCTTAGGTTTTCCTTAATCTAATAGCTTTGAATTAGCATTTTCTTCTTTGACCATCTGTTATTTCTGTTTCAGTGTTTTCTTCTCTTAATTTACTGTAATTAAACTTCTCTATTTCTATCAAGTCTCAGTTCATGTGCACATCTATTTAGACAATTTCAAATGCATCAAATAGTACTATCATTCAATTGTGAAAAATATTTTAAGGCATAGTTTATAACCAGTTATTTGGTGCTATTTCTGCGTCCCATCTTTCCCTCCTAACCCAGTGAGCTCAGAGATGATGATAGCCTGGGCCTTATGAGGGCTTTTCTTACCCTTTCACACAGTGGCAGTGGTGCTGAGAGATTATACTATTGATTGGAGAGACTACAGGAAGATAGGTGCGCTTTGCCGCAATACAAAGTGCCACTTCACTGCACAGATTAGCTTCTAGAAAACAAAGGGAGGTAAGAAAGGTTCCCACCAGCACCTTTAGCTGGTGCTGACCAGCTAAAGGTCAGCGACCCAACTCCTTTATTGGCAACTCTCAAATACCACACAATTCATAAAATGCTTCTGCTTAACTGCTGTTTAAGCTATAGCTGGATGAAGCTAGTAAGACAGTAAAAAGTTCATTGTGCAGAAATGTGAATGTGTATTTTTCTGTAGTGAGCTTAATATGATACAGCTCTTTAGCAAGCGTATAGGAGCTCCAGAGTGGTGTCAAGAGATAGATCCTGTGTGCTGGAATCTAGCTGAGACAGTTAACACTGGAGGAAAAGTTGCTGCACAGAAAGGATGAACCTAATACAGAGAGATTGTTGACAATAATAGGAAGAAAAAAATCAATGGCAGGAAAGCACAGACACTGTGATATAGCAGTGATCGGAAGAGGCTTCATTCTAAGGCATCATGTGTGGATGTAACTTTGGTACCGAACTGGCCCCCGGACTCCTGCCAAGTGCCCACCCCAGTGGTAATGACATTGAAGTTAGCAGAGCTCAGAGAGGGGATTGTGGCCCCAGTGCAGGAGGGTGTGGGTAGACATAGGATCAAGTTTCTGCTTCCGTCCCTACAGTTCCATGAGTCTATCTCAGGGAATCTATCAGAGCCTAAAGTGGGAGACCTAATACTATGATTGCTGATCAGGGAATGACCTTGTTTTATTCATCTTTAAAACAATGCTTCTTAGAATGAACACCTTAACTGTACATAGGACAAAATGTTGAGTTGCATGAAAGTACAGTGCATCTCAGAAAAAGCTCAGTCTGACTGGCCAAAACAGACTAGGCCTGAGAAATTAAATAGCATTACACCCTGGGGCAATCATAAAATAAAGTTCTCAGCTATGATGGATGTAGTAGAACAGTAGTTTATTAAATAGCAAATCTTCTAAGCCAGACTACCAAGGCTTAAATCCTTGCTTTGCCAAATATTACCAGCCACTTACCAGTGATAATTGTTAACTAAGTTATTTGCACTCTTGCTGCTTTGTTTCCACATTGATAAATTGATGCTAATACTAGAATCAATGCCCTGTGATTGTCTTGAGAATGAATTAACATATGACGTGTGTACAATACTACTTAACATAAGTGCCACCTGTATTGTTAGCTATCATTTCTATTACTATTACTGGAGTTGGAGCAGGCAGGTTACACTACCAAGCAGTGTAGAGGATGGTTACAGTATGGCTTTTATGCTGAGATAGTCCTGGAAAGTGGTACCAGTGTTAACACTTATTTGTCATGGGACTTCAATTTTTTTTTTTTTTTTAAATGAACCTCAGTTGCTACATCCATAAATCGATAAATAAAAGGCACTGCAGAAGCTTACAAGTGTTCAAAATCGGCTTCACCAAGGAACTCTGAAGAGGATGAGGGACAGAAGCAGATAGGATCTCAAACTGGTGCCTTCAGTGGGTCCATTGTGTAGACAGGCCCCTCAGTCTCCTCCCTCAAGCCATTAGCCATGTGGCCCCTCTTCTGCTTGAGTAGAAGGCTAGACCTTTCCTACATACACAGATTGAAGGAGGAAGGCTACCAACTGAGGTACACCCCTTGCCAACCAGAGGCAATGGGAGTATTTCTCCCCAGTGAAATTCTGACAAGCCCCTGACATGCCCCTTAAAAAGGCCTACAAAAAGTAACAAGGAGCCTCCAAAGAGGATCATAGTTTTGACAATCAAGAATTGTGCCCAGGTAGACAGATTCTAGTCAAATTTTTAGTGTCCTATTTATAAATATGAATAAGTGTGTTAGACATGGAAGTTATAAAAAAATTAATGTTTATTACTTATTATTCTGTTTAGAAATCTCAGTTAAAATAGTCAGAAGGCCAGAACAGGGAGCTCTCATGCCCTGTGAGATAGCTGAGCCCAACAGGAAGAAAGACTTCCTCTTCTTTCCTGGCAAGAGCTCAGCCAATGAAAAGCCACTATACCTTGAAGTCTCAATTCCTCCAGTAGACAGTTTCCTCTAGCCCTCCCAACTTCCTTTCTCTCTTTACAAGAGCTTTCCTCTCTCCTTGTTGCCGGGGACTTGCCCTTGGCTTACCATGGTTGCAGACCCTGAATTACAATTCTTTGCTGATCCTGAATTAACCCATTTTTGCTGGAGAGAAAACAGTCTGTTTTAGATCAACAAAAGGTCATTTAAGAGAGAAATCCATACAAAGTAAAAATTTTTTAAAAGGAATTAATGGGAAACAACGAAGATTCAAAGAATGAAATAAACCACCCTCAAATTAGTATCTTAGTAGGTTATGAAGGCTTCAAGGGTATTTGTGGTATAGAAAAACAATTTTTGACCTCGTATTTAAAAAAAAGTCTCCAAACTTGCCTTCCCTATTTCTTTCATGGTTTGATTCCAACCCCTCCCCCCATAGCACCCTGCACTTTCTAAAAAAATATATACACTCCCCCGAAGTTTTATTAAATCATTTAATCTTCATTACACACTTATAAGTAGATTTTATTCCCAACTTATGGATGAGGAAGTGGACTCATGGAGACGCCAGGTAACATGCTCAGATCACAGAGTTGCTGAGTATCCAAAACAGTATTTTAATACAAGTGGGCTGGTTTCAGAGTCTCTGCTCTTAAACACTTTGCTCTGCTGCTTCCTCTATAACATTAGCTCCCTTAGGGTAGTTATTTCCCCAAACACACCCACCTAACTGTTAGATCTCTAGTACCTGGAGGAATGGCTACACAAGAGGGTGGGATGCTCAGTATATATTTGTTGAATGAATGAGGAAAACGAAAATGAAAAGCCAGTATTTACACAGAACACTACATTAAAACAGTATTTAGTCATAAATATATAAATATTAATTTAACCCTAAGTGTTATACAGTAATAGGGGGTGATATGGAGAGAGGCCATATGTACATGGTAAGGTAAGAGACCTAAGTCTTTATAGCAGCAAGGCAATGCAAAAATGCATATAATTGGAATCCAGAAATAGTGGTATTTTAAGGCATACTGGTCAAAAGTACAGAGGTGAACGCCGGAAGAAACAAAACCTCTCAAGGGTGAGAAACACTGCCTCTGGTGCAGCGAGTATCATGGCTGGGGTAGGGGAAGCAGCTGCCAGCCAAATAGAGCCACCTCTCCATTCAGGATGGTTGCTCTGGGGTGCCAAAACCCATCCCCAACACTGTGTGAGAAGACATGATAAAGCACAGGGAAATAAACAGACCATTTCTTGCAGGAACATTGGGAGGATGAAAATCAACAGTCACGGAAGGTAGAAGATCATATGTTTACTATGAACATACCTCCTTTAAAGCAAGCCTGAGGATGTTATAGTTTCATTATGGACTTAGAAATTGACTTTGCAAACCTGTTTCCACGTTCCGTCCCCAAACCTTTTACAAACAAAATCAACAAACTGCTTTAGTGTTCCTGAGAGGCTTTTTGCCCAAGGATTGCCTTTCTAATTAAGCCCTCCAACTCTTTAACATGCTAATTTTATCCATTAACTTGTAGATGAAGTGGTTTCAGCTGTTGTCTGTGAATCACACACAACAGGGCTTGAGCTACAATTTCAGGAAAGCTGGATTTCAAAATTTTGCTAGTTTTTATTAGAGAAACTTGAGTATTCTAATATAGCACCAATTTTTCTTTTTTCTTTTGTAGTTAACCAGAATTGTATGGACTGGCCTAAGGGAAAGATGATGATAAAAGGAGATCAGCAATGAAGCTGGCGTGGGAAGTCGGTAAATGATGGGGTGAAAGTTCTCTGGAGCACATTTGTGGATCTCCATCCTTAAAGAGCTCATCACAGAATGAAAGGGAAAAACCATAAAAAATTGCAGAGTTACTGAGACCTCTGGAAATGTTACCTACACTAACATCATGTGACCATCTCCAGCTTATGACCAGACCCAGAAAGAAAGGGAGAAACAAGTTGGCAAAAGGCACACCAATCTTAAGTAGAACTAGGATTCATCTCACTTAATTCATTTAAAGATAAATTAAGTCCTAACTCCAAAACTTGAACTTCTTAATTTCCGGACACCTCAGTTTGTGTGTGCAAAAAAAATGAGGGTAAAAGTATTACTGGTGTCGTTGAATTGTTGGAAGATAAAATAAGACATTGTGTTTTATATGTTGCATTGTTTTTAGAATATATGTAACCTATTTGATTAGTGGGAGAAGGATTTGGCTGCTGAATGCAGAATGCTATGTAAGCTAGTCCATAACCTACATTGAAGGAACTAGTGCATAAAAGCTTGTGCTCCTGAGTGTACAACAGGAAGTATGCCTTCCTTTGAATCTAAGTGACATCACCTAGCATGCGGAATTTGAAGTTACCAAGAACCCACTCTTCATGGCTGAAAAAGGGAACAATTGAGGAAAATCTGTCAAAAGCTTCATTGGATGAAGTTAAATAGGCAAGAAAGACTTTATCAAGACTATTGCAATATAGGAGAGAGATCGAACTCAACTACACTAGAACAATAGGTCACAGAGTTCCTAAGCATTGAAGTGAGTGAGCTAAAGGAAGAGAACTGGAGGGTGGACATAGGGGAGAGAGAGGTTAATCAACTGACCAGGCCGTCAGTGTTAGCTAGTTGGCACTTGCCTTAAATTAGGCTCCTACTCTCCCATAGAGACTCTGGGAGACGGGAACCCTCTCTCTCTCTTGATGAAAGCCTTTCAAAGGGATGGCTCCCATAGTCTTGGTTTGTAATCCTCTCAAGAGGCAGGAGAAATTTTACATCTCAAAGGGCCAGAGAGCATTTACAATTGCAAGTTTTGTAAAGTAAATGCTGTAAGAAAAAGGAGCCCGGAGACCTCTAGTCAGGAAGAAACCTGTTTGAAATTTAGTCCAGCTGAGGAAACTTAAGGTGATCTTAATTACCTGAAGCACTAAACCATCCCTACGGTTAGGGAAAGTAGTTTGTGTTCAGCATCCCAGCCCCTCCCACTTACCAGCTGTGTGACTGAGGGCGAGTCAAGTAACCTGAGTTTCAGTCTCCTTGTTTGTGGGGGAAAAAAAAGAGAAAAAAGAAAAAAAGCAGTAATAGTACTCAGGGCCTGGCATAAAGTAGCTGCTCTATAAGTATTAGTTTTCATTGTCATTTGTTGTTCCTTTCAGTATCATTGTATGATCACTTGTTTTGCACTTTAGTATGTTTTTATGCTAGACAGTGTGAGGAAGAAACAAGTTTTCACCAGTTAGAGTAGAAAATAATTGTGAGGAGCTAGGCTAAAGGACACTGGTCTGCAGGAACTGCTTGTTTCTCAATAACAATGTTCCCCTCTGAAATTTCTTGAGGCTACACCTTCTTAGAACTTGTGCTTAGGAGGCTTGAGCCTAGTAGTAAATTGTTTCAATGCTGTTCCTCCCAGAGGCTCCAAGCGCTGTGACCCCATACCCAGCCCACTTACCGTGCGCTGTCCTGTAAGTCTTCACAACAAAGCCTAGATGGAGGAGGGGTGACCAAAGTCCCCTCAAACCGCGTCCTCTGCCATCCTCTCCGACCAGGGTCCAGCGGGAGAGAAGACGCGCACCGCTAACGAGCACGAAATCCCATGGGTAGTGCCACCACCCATCCCTTACATGACTCTTAAGGAAAGCTACTATGCTGTAACCAACTCCTAGGAGATACTCTAAGAGGCCCAGGACAACACTGAAACAGCAACAGCTGAGGCCACCTTTAAGTGAAGCTTCCAAATGGTTCAAAGAATCCATTACCTTGAGATGCTCGCTTCCCCAAACAACTACGACCATTTTGTTTGGTGGGCGAGTGGGAGCAGGCCTTCCCCCGACCTCACTCTCCCCCTCTACAGACATAGAACTTCACCAGTTCATCACCCCTTCTCGAATATCAGATTGAAAAGGAACCCAAATCCATTAAAGAAAAACCACATGAGTTATTTTCCTTCCCCCCCACCCCGATTCCTTTGCCAAGTAGCAAATATTGATGTATTAAAATTGCCTTAATTATTCCATTGAATTGTTACAGTAATTACATTCTCTCAAATTAAAAGTTAAAAAAAAGCATTTTAAGATTTTTAATGGAAGTAAACTTGTTCAAGCTGTACAAAGAGATGGAAAAAATATTCCAAACCTTGATAGAAAACGATTTGTTAGATACACTTAAATCACAATGTGCCTTCACAAGTCTTTTTCTTTTTAATTTAACTTCGTAGACTCCCATTTCCCTGTTTATCACATGGATGTAATCACTTCTACTAAAAAGAACACTTTATCACTCAGTTAAGCAAATCCCCCTTTTAGGTTTTAAAAAAATAGATTAAAACAATATGAATTTAGAACTTTATAGTTTTAAATGTCAGAAATTTGCAAAGAGTCTTACTGTTTTTCCAGGCAGATCAGGTGTAGACAGGGCATTCTTCCCTCTGGAGGCTCTGGAGGAGAATCCATTTCCTTGACTTTCCTCTTCCATCTTCAAAACCAGCAAGAGCCGACCTAGTCTTGACCACCTCGCTACCACTCTGCTTCTGCCACACTCTCACTCCCCGCCTTCCTCTTTCACTCTATATAGACCCCTGTGATTACATTGGCTCCACCTGGACAATCCGGGCTACAGGCCCCATCACAAGGTCAGCTAATTAGCAATATTAACTCCACCTGCCAACCTAAATCTCCTTCCCTGTGTATCCTAACATATTCACAGTTCCAGGGATGAAGGGGTAGACATCTGTGGAGCACCTTTAATCTGCCTACCATAGGGTTGTTAGGAAAGAAATGTGACAGAGGAATAAGAACCTCCCAGGTTTGGCCTCCAGTAGAACCAATTTGACCCATAGAGTTGCATGAATTCTAAGGGACGTTCTCAGGTGATGATACTCAACGCAGATTGAAGCGTCTGAAGGCTTGAAAGAGTTAATAGCCAACTACCAACCTAAATCAGGGTGAGTTTTAGGGGCCAAGAATCTAATGTTCAGAAGGGTGAAACTGGATTTTTAACACGATAAGGCTCTTAAATGGACACTTCAGTGATGTTTATAAAGATCAGTGAATTGTGTTAAAAAACAAAAGTGCTATTGATTATCTTCAGTGCTATGCAAAAATATGGATGAGTACCACGTACTTTTTAAACTTTCAAGTAATTTGTAACAAACCACCAAAATTGAATAAACCAGAAATACTGAATAAGCACTAAAAACAGAAAGCAAGGCAAGATAGAAAGTGTTAATGCTAGAGCAGCCCTTGATTTTCACAAGATACAAAGCAGCTGGGCAGACTCAATACCGTTCCTAACTACTGCAAGCAAGAAAAAGTTACACTCCTTTCATCATGTATGATCTTTTTATCTGTGATCATAGCAATACGGAGCCCATTTTAGGCTTTTATAAAGAAGAGAATAAACAGATTATAATAAGCTGTATCAATAAAATGTTATGTATAATGAAAGTAAATTGTTTTTGTGTCTGTCATGGAAAGTTCCAACCGCAATAGAGGATTAGAAAGCTCTGTCTACATGAGAATCCTACAGTATTTTCCTTTATAAAGCACTTGAGTCTTCCAGCTTTACCTTGAGATACACTTAGATCTGTCTAATGGAATCAGGACAGCAGAAAAAGATTATCAAATGGAATTCAACTGACCTGAACTATTTGAGAGTTGGGCTTTTTTATTCTGAAGACCATAAAGGGGCTCTTTATTATCGTTATTGGGAGAACTGACATAACATTTTTGTTGTGATTTTGGAATGCCACAGATTATTAATTTTTTGATGGAAGGAGTTATAACACCCTCTGCTTTCTAAATGTTGGTTTACATAATGGCTCTGCCAGATTATAGAGTCATTTCAGGGCCAAAGGCAGGGTTTTAAGTTCCTCAAAAGGAATTATTCACTGGACAAAGATTGTTGTCAAGCAAGATTAGACCTCATTTTTTGACAGATTCTCACAGGTAAGTGTTCCATAGACAACAAACATAAAATTTTTCTGTTCCAAGGCATTTTTCCCCCCTATAGCTAGACTGTCCTTCTTTTCACTGAAAATTATTATATGAAATAAAATCTGTCTTCCTGAGTTTTCCATTAAAAAAACTGATTTGTAAGCTCCAGGAAGATGGGAATTTTGTTGTATATATGTTTGATACAAAGAAAAACACATTGAAAATGTACAATTTATATTTAGCAACTGCAGGGAACATCTGTTAACTAAGGGACACATCTATTATTCAAGGCAGTCATCAACATAACTATTCCATCATTTGTCTGAGAAGCCTGAGCTTTGAGCTCAGAGAGAAATCTCTCCCTCACCTTTGGGCTGCTGCAGAGGACAGCAGAACTGTGGTCTGTAACAATCAGATTCTTGTCAAGATTATTCCCCTCGGTGGTAGCTGGGCTACAACTGAGATAAACCTCTTTCACTCCCCTTCCATCCATCATTGATTGGCTGGATTCCTTGCCAAGTGATTTTGGTGGTTGAGCCTAGGAGTGATACAGTACGGGGACGAAGTACAGAATGTTTAACAACTAGGCCAGTGAAGGTATTATCCAATTAGAATGAACCCTGACAAAAGCTCAGGGTCCTGAGGTCCCCTGCCATGCCAGGCACAGTTTTTAGGTCCAGGACCAGAATAAGGTCCTAAAGGAGGCACTAGGGTTGCTTGCGTCCCCAGAGGACATTAGCAGAGCTTAAGGCAGGAGACACCTACTGATCTGGAGTGTTCCAAAGTTTTAACAACTAAACAACATCCAAACAAGCTGAATATAAGCTCTAATATAAGCAAAAGAAAATTCATTATTTCTTTGGGTCCAACACCGTCCCCCACCCAGATGGTAGGTCCATGTAGTAGGCAATTTCATTGTAATGTAACAAGAAGATGTAAAATTCTCCCTTTTAAAGATATTGTGCTTCTTTAAAGGACTGTTTTAAAGAATGGAAGTGTCCCAGTGAAATCCAGTAAAGCTGTGCATGGATTTTGCTGTATTCACTCATTACGCCTAGCAATAGAAGATTGTTTGTGAAATGGTGTAACATATCCCTGCGGGAAATAGAGCATAATGGGAAATGCTCACACATTAGAGGCAGACAGCCCTCAGTCAAATCATGGTCCCATCAGCTAACAGCTCTGCAGCCCTGGGCAAACTCTTTCACCTCTGTTTGCATTGCTTTGTGTAGCCACAAGTAAGGACACTGAGGCCTCCTGCACCAGCTGTTCTCACTTTTGGACTCAGATCCTCCCACATAATTGCATGGCATCTTCTCAGGAGGCATTTCCTGGCCATATTCTGAAAAAAATTGTTACCCACACATGCTCTCATCTCTAGCACTTGCTACATGCCAAACATGCCTAACTATATTTTTCTTAATTATTTTTTGACTGTTTCCCTCAACTAGGATGTAAATTCTATTAGGATCTTTTTTCTTTTTAAGTCACTATTTAGTTTTATATCTCCAGTGCCTAGAACTATGGTTGGCACATAGGAGTTGATTCTATAGATCTATCTGTTGAATAAACAAGTCATTTCATTAATATTGTATATGTTCTGGTTCTTTGAATCATTTAGGATGTTCTGTAATTTCAGAAAAGTTGAACTAAACTGGTTTAAAGACAAAGGAAATGGGCCATTCTTGCCAGACTGGGAATCCTGCACTATCCAAGTTGAAGCACTGTTTTTAAATGTTTTACTCAGCTTTCCCTTCACTGTTCTGCCAACAAACTGAATTCACTCATGCTGTCAAAAAGGCTGCCAGCAGCAGTTGGGGTAGTTTAGTGTCCTATTTAAATCAAAGGGAGTTAGAGAAAATCTCTCATATCCATGGAACAAAAGCTGCTTCTTTGGATCAGATTGAGGCTACCTGATTCAGGAGCTCATCTTTACACATTACTTTTCAAACTTGAGTGTGTATCAGAATCACCTGGAGGGCTTATTAAAACACAGATTGTTTGGTCCCTCCCATCAAGTTTCTGAACCAATAGGTCTCAGCTGGAGCCTAAAAATTTTCCTTTCTAACAAGTCCCCAGGGGATGCCAGTGCTGCTGGGCCGTACTTGGAGAACCTCTGTCTTAACCAGTCTCAGTCTTCAGAAAAAAAGCCACAAACTGCTTGGCTAAAGCCTGGGTTTTTGAACCAATCACTAGGAAAAGGGATGGGAGAGCCAAGGTTAGCCTGAATTTCAGGAGCCACCCTTATTGCTGAGGGCAGGATCAACTTCCCCCGACCCACAATTAACTCTTTTCAGCAATGAGAACTGAACACCAAATCTCAATAGAGAATTATCAGAAATTTCCTAAAGCACTTTTTTAAATGCCTATTGAGACACCTAAATACGGAAAGTGTCAGGAACAAGGAAGAGCAAAATGGATGGATTCTGGATAGGAAATTGACAACAAAATAACTCTTTTAACGTAACTGGCTTTTCAGAAACATGCAAAATATCCATTGTTATTTTTTTTCCTCCTCAGATTACCCATGATCAAGAATTAACTACCTGAATTCAGTGGATTTCTTTTTCTTCCAATACCTTCTACTTTGCATATGGCAAGAGTCAGATGCCTTCCAACGCTCTTCCACTTTTATTTTATTCATCTATGTATTATACATTTGAGAACCTGCTTCCCCAAGCTCTAAACACTACTCTGGGATAACCAGTAGAAGATAAAACAGCTTGATATTTAAGGAGTGGTCATTTAAAACTCAGCTTATGAAGCCAATGACTTGGTGACTCTGTAAAATACAAAAGTCTATGATACAAGTTAGGATGCACTGAAATCTGAAAGAAAGACTGGATTAATGTTGAAGTCTGCCTGATTTCTTTACTTCATGGGCCTCTTCTCAAAGCCATGCCATCTCGACACCTACTTCTAGGTCATTTTCATTTCTGACTTGAGACAGCACCTTGCTATATTAGGACAAATAATTCAAGCTTATTTTAACGTGATGCAGATCCTTTGCTCCTGCCAGAGGTTTGCCTTACTTTTGAGACTAAGAACCCACCTTGCAATCAGAACACTCTCTTTTATATATCATATATATTGTTCTAATAGATCTTATTTTGTATAAGTAATATATTAACTCTCTACATCATGACCTGTATATTTTAAAAGATTATGGAGCACTGTTATCAGTAATTATTATTACTATTATTAGAAACTGGAGAGGTCCATTAATTTGACTGAAAATAACAGATAGCTGTCGATAAAACGGCGGTCTAGTAAGAAAGTTATTCAATCAGATTTTACTCACAGTAGGAAGAGTTAACTCTTTTCAGCCATGCTAAGGAGCAAATGAGAACTGAACCCCAAATCTCAATGGAGGATTGTCAAACTTTTCCTAAAGCACTTTTTAAAATGCCTATTGAGGCACCTAAATATTTTGAATTACTCAGTAGGAAATCAGAATCCATTATGAAAAAAGAAACAAAGCTTAACAATTACCATGATGCAAAACTGAAACTTTGAATCTCTATTGTACATAAAGAAAAAAAAAAAAATAGGTTCTCATTGTGGCAATACTGATCTGTTAACCATCTCACATATGGTGGAGGAGAATGCATACATAATTTTGTTTACATGAGATAGCCAGGCATTAATTTTTACAGTTAATGCAGAATTCTCACATGCATTTTATCTATATACCTACTGTGTCAAAAGGTTGTTAGGAGTATAAACTGCTATTAAACACTCACAGATTTGGGGTCAAGCTTATTACCAGCAGTCATTAGGAGGCCAGCAGATGTTAGTTCCAATTTCTTATATTCTTGTACATAGGCAAAAACCTATTATAACCATTTTATACAGAAAACTGAAATTCAACATATTTAAACCTTACACCTAGCGTCACAGAGCAGAGGCAAAACTTGAACTTTACCTTAATTGCTTAAATGACTGTTCTTTCAACTAGGTGACACTATCTTCCCACTTATAATCTGGCCTGAAAATTCTTCCCAGTTCTAAAATTTTGGTATTTTATGGTGAACATTCTCAACATTCTCTTTAGTAAAAGAACAATTCATGAAATTAAAATCTTACTATGAGTGGATGTGGCCCAAGACTGTTCCAAACATTTATTTAAATTCAAGGCATTCAGAAATAATTGATAATTAAAAAGTTTAACTAACATATTTCTTCATTTCTTATATCTAGATTAATTGGGACATGTGATATAATTTATGTGGAATAGGTAAGAGGAATGGGTTCATAATAAAAGATATATTGGTAGTTTCTTTGTATATTAACCTAGATTTCAGGGTTGCCCTGGAGGTGTTAACGTTACTCTGTCTCCGATTATATGATTTTAGTTAATTTGTGGCTGTTTTCCACTGTGGTCAGAGAATATACTCTGCGTTATTTTTTATGGCTCAGCATATTATGAATTTGATATATATCCTATGTGCACTTGAAAAGAATGTGCTCTCTGTCATTGTTGGGCTCAGTGTCCTATTACTGGAGGCAGTGTTCTCTATGTCATTTAGAGTGGATCTGCAAATTACATTGTTAATGTCTTCTGCATCCTTACTGCCTTTTATCTGCTTTTTCTTTCACTTATTAAAAAGTTATGTGTACATCTTCCACTAGGACTGTGAATTTGTGTATTATTTCAGTTGTGTCAATTTTTGCAAACACAAAAATGTTATATATTTGTGCTAGATAGACCCTTTTAGCTTTATGAAATATCCCTCTATTTTTTAGTGCTCTGAAGTCCATTTATCTGATATTAGTAGAGTTATAGAGTTTTCTTCAGTTTTTGCATATTTTATCTTTTTTCTATCCTTTTCATTTTTAACTCTATAATATCTGTATATTTAGGGAGTTTCTGGAGAACAGAGCTATTTGGTCTATAGATGGCAATTAGACGAATGGCCTGCACCGTATTTGGAAGGCCACCACCACTCTGACGAAGGTAAAAAATCAACTCAGTGGGCTGAATTGTATGTTGTTTGCCCCTATATTTGGGTTGTTACTCACTCATGGGCAGTGGCCAATGGCCTGCTCATATGGTCAGGCAGAAGGGCCAAGGAAAACTAGCCTTCTAAATGGATACTCATATGGGACACAGCCCTAAAGAAATCACTCTGGGAACTTAAGGGGACATGCGAAAGTAGGACAGGTCAGTGCCCATCAGAAGTATCTCTTTCCAGAATCAGAAGGCGAATGAAACCAGCAATGGACCTCTTGGTGCATTCACTTGGGGCGGCCACCTGGGTCCATGAATGAGTGGATGCTAGGGGGCTGCAGCAATGCAGAGATGGGCTAAATCTAGACATATTCCTCTTGCAGCCTCTGAAGCATAAAATGCCAGAACACTGTTCTGTCTGCCAGCAAGAGAGGCAGGGATTGCAGATGGCTACGGGGCCGATTTGCCCAGGAGGAAGCTCTGCACACAGCTGGCAAGTCGGACTGATGCCAATTGCCCCTGGAGGCTACACTTGGGTCCTAAGAGGAATGGACACTTATTCTTGACTGGGCATACCCAGTGGTAGACACAAGTGTTCCGAGTACTATAAAAGTACCAGAACAGAAGATATTCCACCGACTTGAATGGCCAAGGTGCAATTCCTCAGAGGAACACACTTTATAGCCCATAATGTATAACAATAAGCAGAGAGATACCAGCCTCAGAGTAATGGTTTCACAGGGAATTGGATTTGGCTATTGAAGCCTTGGTTGTCTAAAATGGAAGGAGATGAAAGCAGTAAGGGGTGCCTTTCCTGCCTTCATGAGTGTGTGTTCACGCTCAGCATGAGGGTAGCCAAAGGATTGTTCCCACTAGATAGCTGCCCTTACTCTTATGGAAGATTTCAGGAAGCAGAGGTGGGGAGAATGATGGTATGACTATGTTATTCTTCCCATGGTGGTACTACTATATTTTTTTCTTTTTCTTTTTTCCCCACATGCCCTCAAATTTCTTTTCTCTCACCTAATCCAGTGGTTGCATAATCAGGGCTGCAACTCTGGGTATAGGAAGTAGCAATGTGTCAGCTTGACAGGGCTAAGGGCTGCCTGGAGAGCTGATAAAACATTATTTCTAGGCCTGTCTGGGTGGGTGTTTCTGGAGGAAGAGATGAGCATTTGAATCCATAGACTGAGTAAAGAAAATAACCTTTCCCAATGCAGGAGGGCATCAACCAATTCACTGAGAGCCTGAATAGAGCAAAAAGGCAGAGGAAGGGTGAATTTGCTCCCTTTACTTGAGCCAGGGACGTCCATCTTCTCCTGCCCTCAAACATCAGTGCTCATGGTTCTCAGGTCTTCAGGCTCAGACCAGGACTTACATAATCAGACCCCTGATTCTCAAGCCTTTGGACTCAGACTTACACCGTCAATTCTCAGGTTCTCAGGCCTTCAGACTCAGACTGAATTGCACCACCAGCTTTCTTGGTTCTCCAGCTTGCAGAGAGCAGATCAGGGGCTTCTTGGCCTCTGTAGCTCATGAGCCAATTCTGCACTAAATTTCATATATATCCCACGGGTTCTGTTTTTCTGGATTGCTTTAACCAATGCAATGGGCATTTTGGGTAAGGTTATAATATTAATATTAATAGACAAATATATTGGGTAAAAATTGAGTAAAAGCCTCCTTAGGATGTAATACCAATGGAAAATGACTCAATTGAGGAAAACAATGGATTTAACTAATCATCAGCTAATTTCTATGCTAAACAGTTTTGCACAAGTTTATCATAAGGTACAAATAGAGGTGAACCAAGGGAAAAGTATGAAAATGTATGTAATGGCATTACAAGATAGATTAGATGTTTTTTTTAAACCTAACCTTATCCCACACTGTCTCATCCAAATGTTAAGCATATTCATATAATACTATTGCTGTGTTTGCCACATAAATGCTTGACCAAATGTAGAAGCCCAGACAAATATGATTGTTTTACTCTAAGAAAGCCTTGGCCAAAAGTGTGTGTGCCCTGGGCAGTAAAGAATGTGACCTCGCCTAAAGAGAGATCTGGACTTTGGTCCTGATTCCTGGGAGGTAATCTCTAAACCCAAAGGGCTTGACAATCCTCCAATGTCTTTTGATTGCTTTTAATTTGACATTTCGAGTTCTTCTTCAGCAGAAGTATGGGTCTTCTGTGAGCTACTCCATTATATCTGTAGGGGAAAGTCTATGGTGTATTGATTATTTCATATTACAGGTGAAAAAATTAAAGTAACACATCTCTTAAAATATAGCTACAGATTTGAAAACCAGGTGTCTGTGATTCCAAATCCTGTTATATTTAAAAATTACCTATAAACTATTATTTTCTTTTTGGTGGAAAGAGGAACACTATGGAACATAACAGTTATGAATTGTTATGTTATTTGAGATGGAGTAGTTTATCAGATTTTTACACACCTAAATGGTATTTCCTAAAATATATTATGCTGTACACCAGAGTTTTGCAATATGTTAATAGTTGATATGGAAAAAAATTCTATTACCAAATTATTTTGAGCCAATCAAGTTGAACAACATTCAATACAGTTGGCCTTCTGTATGGCTGGATTATCCCACATCTGCAGATTCAACCAAACACAGATTGAATTCAACCATGTGTAACCTGAATAGGGGCGCCCAACTGTACTCTGCTATTTTATATAAGGAACTTGAGCATCGGCAGATTTTGGTATCAGTGGGGATCCTGTAACCAGTCCTCTGCAGCTTCTGAGGGATGACTGTACATTTTTTCAGAACCACTTAATAAATTAAAGTAGTAATAACCACTGCAAAAACCAAAGCCCATATACAGTGTACAACATTTCTTTGAGACTGTCCAATTCCTATCATTTGATTGACCTAAACATTACTCAGATAATGGAGTCTATTTCTGAGATCAAAATTATATATAGAACAGATAAACAGAAAACACAGACCTGGTGGTAGAATCTTCACTGTTGATGAATAAATTAGTATTAATCTTTTGTACCGGTGGATGTCTTGAAACAGTCTTTCCAGGATTCAATACTGAGACATCAGAACTGAAGGATCAAAAGACTAGATAACAAAATAAATGTAAAATCAATTGCTGGAGCTTATTTTTTGTTTTAAAGTAAAAGGAAAGTAATTCAAATATAAACAAATTATTCAACTAAAATTAAAGGATCTGGGTTCCAAATCTAATTTGTCAACAGCTAGTCCTATGAGATTGAGCACTTTATTTAGCCAGTTTATAGTTTACTTTCTTCATTTCTAAAATTAAAAAAAAATGGATCATATCAGTTGCTAGTTCTACCATTTTGGGACTTTTTTTCCTATAAATTAAGAAGTGAAAGGCACAAGGTCTCTTTTGAAAGGTTGGCATAAAACAATAAATTTTTAAAAACATGCCTCAGAAAATGCTATCATGGGAGACAATGGAATCCCTTTGTCTATTTGTTTTTCTGGAATAGTTTCAGCAAAAATAATTTGACTGAGATGATTTAGTTTCTGTCACTCTTGAAGAGGGGAAAAAACTGTAACAACTCAAGTCAATTTTCGATTCCCAGACCCTAAGAAGCCAATAGAATAAAATGTTAGTTACTTGAGTTTTACAAATGCTGCACTAAATCTTCAACATACAAGCAGCAGTACTGCCTGTGGCGTCTAAGAAAGGAGATTACCACCTTATTAGAAAATCTTAGATTTTTAATGACTATATTCCCAAGTGTGCTAGTGTGCAATCATTTTTCTGTCCTTGTTAGAACATTTGGTATAAAAACACTGCAGCAAAATGATAATGCTTCACATATTTTTGAAATATAATTGAACTCTGTAGTAATTGACTATCTGATACCCACTTACTTGATTAGCTGTCCATTAGCATTTTCTACTACTTAGTGCTTCACTGATCTGTCTGAAGCTATAACCACTAAGCAAAATACAAAACACTATGAAAGTGAAAGAAACATGGCATGTTATGAATGCTAGACACATTTCAAGTGGGAACATTATGTATGTGATTTAGATAAATTATTACTGCACTGAAAATAAAAATATCACCCAGGCCTCTGCAAATTATACATCTGCCAAGCCAGAGTCACAGTATTTCCAAACCATCATTATTAAGATAAAGAAACAAGGAATTCCTTTTCACATTTTTCATTCCATCTAGAATTACGTTTGAAACTGAAGTTTGCTATAATCTAGTTCAAAATCTTTACTCTATAGTTTATATGAGGTCCTAAGTGTTAATTTAACATCTCCTAGAGAGAAAACTTAGTTGGTGATCGAATGAAAATTAGAATATAGGTAATCTGATTACTAGTATAAAAATCCTGCTACTCCATAATGTTGCCAAAATGACTTCCATAAAGTAAAATCAATTTCTTTTATTATAGTATCTCATTGATATCAAATACACCATAAATTATAAGGTGCACTATTATTTTATGTACTGTAAAGGAAAATTCCCTGCTAAATAAAATCTGACATGATATCATAATTACAATTCTACATAATTTCATCATTCAAGACTCATGTTCTTAGATTCCTTTCATTTATTTCAAGGCACCTAGCAATCTTTCCTAACTACAGTTGCATTGTACTTGAATCGGTAATAAAGCAAAGCATAGCTTCATCTATCTGTGGGAATCCTCCTTCTTAGGTTCCCTAAAGTACTTGGTTTCTGCTCTAAAAGAAAAACATGAAATTGAATTATTTCTTCTAATTCTAAATGTTTACAAATACGTGCATCACTGCTCTGTTTCAGTGACTTTCTGCAAACACATTTTTTTTGTGTTTTAATACTGAATCATTGTGTAATTCTTTTGAAGATATTGCATATGACAGTTGAACTTGATACATGTAGTATCCACCATGCACATCATTCAGCTGAAGAGACAATGTTCCATGGCTGCCACTTGGCCAGTAGCAACTTAAGACTCCATCAATTATAAGATTTAATCAGGTGTCAGAAATGTGACTTAGAACTGATAAAATACCACTCCCAACCATCTGATTCATCCTTTTCTGTTGTTAAATTTTACATCGTAGTCTATAACATTAATGTCTTCTCTTTGACAGCAAAAGGCATAAATAATGGCATCTCAAATTTCTGAAGAATAAAGATCATGAATAACCCAAAGCCTGTCAACTCATTAGCATTAGATTTCACTAGATTTCATACATGATGTTCAGTACATGCTTGATGAGAGGGAAGATGAACGAATAGGAGATGAGAGGTTTACCTCTTACGTGTGTGTGTGTATTTGTGGTGTGTCTATTTGTGTGTGTGTGAGCGTGTGCATGTGCACATGAGCATATTGCCCTCCCTGTACTCCTCTCATTTCCTCTGGGAAAATGTGTCCTGTATCCTTCACTTTGAAAACACTTCTTCTCTTGCTCTAACCATGAGGTCAGACTAGGAACCAGCATCTTTTTAACATGACTCCCAACTCCATAGCTACAGCTATTGATTTCATGATGCCACCTGACCAAGGCTAGTCCAAATACAGTATCACATTCCTGGGATAAGATATGATTAGTCTAGTTGTGGGCATGTGACCCAATACAGACCAATTAGAAACTTTCCCCCAGGGTTTTTTAATATGTAATTGAATATTAGAATTTTGTTTTCCTTTCTCTTTGGAAAGCTATGAGGATACAAGCACTCAATGTCAGAAATCATGATTTTAGCCTTGTAGGAGCACAGACTGAGATAATATGGCTGGCACACAGCAAGAAAAAAAAAAAAAAAGAGAGAGAGAGAGAGGTAGAGAGAAAAATCCCACTATTTTAATTCTTTGGTTCCTCTTATTGGGGGTCTTTCACAGTTTATGTGAGCCAAATAATCCCCCTTTTTGCTGAAGTAGGTTTGAGTTGGATTTCGTGCATTTACAACCAAAATTCTGATTAATACAATTATTTATTAGCACGTGTTTATGATTAAGGCTAATATAATTACCATTCTTTTGTGTGACAGCAAGTGTCACTTAATCACAGAAAGGAAGAGCACAATATTTTAGGGTTCATAGAAGCTAATAAAACTTCAATTGAGGTTGCTTTTTTTTTTCTTGAGTTGTCTTCTGAACTCATGTTTTAAAAGGAAACATGTGAGCAAAATTTTATTTGGCACTTGAGAAAAGTGAAATATAAAAGAAAAAAAATAGAATGGATTCAGAGTAACAAAGTCTTCCCTCTGCAGACTGAAAAATGTAGCCATTCATTCTTTTTGGCTATGTTATTGTATAATCAAAATAAAATTTGGCCAAAATTATAATTACAACTGTGCTTCATATTCTCCATGAGAATACATCGAACAGAGACTTAGGCAAAAGCAGGTGTTTTACAGCTTGACGTACTGACAAGATCCAAGTAATTCTGTTTGCTCTCAAGTTTTGTAAAAAAAAAAAAAAAAAATGCAGGCTTTTACCTATACCTATTTTTCTCAAAGGAATTCCTGAGACACAAATTTATATATACTAGCCTAGAGGGAATTCTGTGGCTTAAAAAACACCCAACTATGTTGAAATTGCTGCAGAATGTATCAAAATTTCTGCCTGAATTTCCATATAAAACTTCAGTCGTTCTTTGACTGATGTAATCCGCCCATTCAGTACAAATGAGTAAAAATCTCTTGGGTGTATAGAGACTTCCAGGACAGATCCAATACTACTATTTCCTTAGTAGTGTTATATTCTTCTGCTTTTAATATTGACCTATAAAATAGCGAAAAATAGGAATTGTAAAAATAATAATGATAAATGTTCTCCTTTGAAATTATAGGCTTCTAACTGAAAGTAGACAATATTTCATTTCAAACAATTATGAAGCCAACTTTAAATTTTTATAAAAGAAGCTATTTTTCACTATTGTATTTTATTTCAAATACAGAGAATTAACCATTTTCTGACACTGCAGACATATGTATTTTGGAGTTGAATGAGAAATCTATTGATTAATTTAGTATGTTACTTTTGCTTTCAAATTAAAGGGACAGTGATATTAGAATTAATGAATTAAATCTCCAAATATTTTATATACCTTCTATGTTGAGTGAACTACAGGCTAGAAGCTGCTGGTTTTCTGGAGCAAAATGCACAGATCTCTGCAGAGAAACAGAACAATGCACTTTTCAAATGCTGTTTCTGGTTCTCTGACAATACATTAAGTCCCCTACATATGAACCTTCAAGTTGGGAACTTTCAAAGACGCGGACATGCATTTGCATGTCCAATCACGAAAGTTAGTTCACGGGTCTGGCATACATTGTCAGGTGCATGCATCCTCTACAAGTGGTTGAGCCTTTGTGTATTTCACTGTACAGTACTGTATAGAGTACAGTAGTACAGTATCTTTATTTGAAGCCCAGGATGTCCAGAAGCAAGCGTAAAAGCAGCAGTGATGTAGCTGGTACTGCTAAGAAGCACCAAGCGATAACGATGGAAACAAAAGTGAAAATAATGGAGAGAGTGGAGCAACAAAAGGAAGAAGTAACTGAAGAACCAAAGAGATTCATGACACAGGAAATGGCAAGGGGATTTTCTTTGTTGCACAGGATCCGAACGTAGGACGGTACACGAAGGTTGCAGCAGCCATTCAGAATGCAATCCAGTGCTACCGTGTCATCTATGATGAGAAAAAAAGAGCTACTACCCAGACATCACTGGATCGTTTTTTCAAGTGGGTAGATAGAATTGAATCCAGCAAGGAACCAGAACCTGTGCCATCAATGTCAGGCTTGAGTGACATTGCAGCTTGCCCTCCGTCTCCTATTGCTGACGATCCTTCAGCTCTACCATCTCCCACCTCCTCTCCCTCCTCCAGTCAGTAACTCTTCTTCCCTCTTCACTCGATGCCAGCCCCTGTATGCCAGCTGTTGTACTGTACTACTGTACTTTTCAAGGTACTGTACTGTAAGATTTAAAATGTTTTATGTTTGTTTATGTATTATTTGTGTGAAAAATATTATAAACCTATTACAGTACAGTACTATACAGCCGATTGTTAGTTGGGTACCTAGGCTAACTTTGTTGGACCTATAAACAAATTGGACTTAAAAATGCACTCTCGGAACAGAACTCATTCGTATGTAGGGGACTTACAGTAATGGTCATGTATTTATTTTTTACAGAGGTAGTCACATATGTGGCAATGAGAATCCAATTCTAGAAGGGTTTTATTACCTAGCTTTAGAATTACGCAGCAGTATTGAACTCTCTTTAATTTCCTTTGATGAGATGTTGACATGACAGTTGACAGTAAGTTATTTTATCACAGAAGACAGTCAGTATTTGTTGGTTCCCCCTGGATATTAAGCACTTAAAAAATGAAATAAATTTATATAGCCTACCAAATTTACTTATCATCCATAAATCAGCCACCTCTACGGTGTCTCAATTTTAGTATGGAATTAATGGGATAGGACCTGGTTCAGATTCACTGTTTTCCATCTCATTTTGAGTCTGTGACCATTACTCTATTTCTGAGATGGAGATGTGACTGCAGATTATCAGAAAGAGCTTCTTTGAATCCTTTTGTAACTGGAGTTTACCTGCAAAGATTATACCAATGGCCACCATGAATTAGAAATTAAAATTGATCAGGCCAGGATAGAATCTATGTCTTTGGTATAAAGGGCTACGCAGGTGATGGTCTTCCTTCTTGATATCAGTTTTAAAAGGAGCAATTATCTTCCTAAGATTCTGACTTTACTCATTGTCTCATTAATTGTTTTACTGATTTACTCATTCATTCACATCAGTCTATCACTCATGATAGAAACAAGAGTAATATCAGAGTTAATTAGATCACACACAGTTTTGAACTACAGGTCATAAATTAGAACCTCAGAATGCTGTGGGGAAATCATTACCTTAACAGTAAAGAAGTGTTACTAATTAATAAGGAGCATATCAATGACTCATAAGTCAACCTGTCAATGGGAGAAATTTTTATTTGGATGTCTCTTATTAGTAGAGTCAGTTCTAGATGCCAGGAGTATAGTGGAATACAGCACCAGTAAGATTCCTCATGGAGATAATACTTGAGTGATAAGAGACACACGATATACAAATACATAATAAACAAACACACAATGTGACATCTTTGGATTGGGATCAGTTCTCTAATGGAAAATAATAGGGTGTCATGTTAATGAGGGGTGGCTGACCTCTTTAGATAAAGTCAGGTGATTTCTCAGAGAAGGTGATAGTTGACCATAGACTGAAAGATGAGAAGGAGCCTCAGGTCCAAAGAGCCAGGCTCCAGAATTCTAGGAAGAGAAAATAGCAAGTGCAAGAATTTTGAGGCCAGGATTTGTCTGTCATGTTGAGGATCAAAAGGAGGACTTGTGGCCTCATGTCACGCAGTGGGTTAGAGCAGAATAAGTGGAAGGGGCAGATTGTCACACAGAGTCCTGCAGGACATGGTACAATGTCTGAATTTTATTCTAAGAGATATGAGGGTGGCATGGATGTGATCTGAGCAATGATTCAACCTTTGTAAATAAATCATATTTTCAAACTTCACTCTTACCATCTACCACATTTTTTTCTGAGAAAAAATTCAATCTAATACTACGAAAATTAAGACAGGCAGCAAAAGCAACCTATTATGCAATTTTCCAAAGATATTTTCCTGGGGGACACATACACCCCATAGAAATAAATTGGAACTACAGAATCAAAGGTGAACAAAAATTCTACAGCAGGTTATGATTTTATACGGGATTTTAAATGATTAATGCTGACAATACAATTTACCATAAATTTGACAAAGCAATACATGTTTCTGAAACAAAAACAGACCTGTTATAAAAAATAACACACATGGTGTCAGTAAAACCCATCATCAAGAGGCTCCCATACAGGCTGATCGGGACAGGCAACCTCGCCACTACTGGTCACACCACATCATGACGTTCTACTATGGATATGAGATTCATATACAAATAACAGTTCCTTTTCTGAATACTACGCTATTTCAAATGTACTGTATTCTTGGTACTCACAAATTTCAAGTTAACAAGTATGAAGTCTCCAAGAAAATGGCTGGCTTTGGGAGTTTTATTCTATTATTGTTTTCTATCCTTAGAACCTCAGAGAAGAGAAATTGTGAGTGAAGTAAAGAAGATGCTTATAAAGCATATCAGGGATCTGTGAGTGGAGGTACTTTAATGACCTGTTTGTGTGAGAGAGAAATGCCCAGAACTGCTATCCTCACCACTGTCTTCAGTATCATTCACACTCGTCATCTTCCGAGCTCACTCACCTTTAGTTGTACAGTTGTTTCCACTGTACAGTTTTCAGTATCTTAACACTTCCTGTATAGCAAGCCCACCCAGACAAATATTATTTTAACTTAGGATCATGTCACACATGATAGCATCCTTTCTACTACATGCAGATAGAAAGGGGATTGATTATCCCGCTTTCACCCACTGCTTTCTGTCCTGGCAACTGCATGCTTCCGTCTTTGTGCCTTGTTTATCAGTAAGATGAGCCACTGTTGATGTTGAAAGTTCTCCCAGTTACCCTGGGTCTGACGTGAGGAAGGAGAGGAAAGGGCAGAGTTACAGCTTTGATGTTGGCATGTTAGAACGTAGAAAACAGAGTAGCTTAGCAGCTAGAGAAATGTTGCCTTTGGATCATGAACAGAAGGGCCACGGCAAAAGTTTTACAAACAAAAGTGAAATTTCTCTAAGACTCCATGACTAAAATCTTTAGTGAGTCCAGTTAGTTTTTAATAAAGTTTTCCATTGGAAACTTATTTTCAGATTGTAATTCTATTTTAGGACTGATTACATATAGAATAAAAAGCTAATCAAACCTCTACTTCTCCCTGTTAAAAATCATTTAAATTAAATTTTAGATACATGTTAAGCACGTAAATTTATATATTAAGTGCTTTTGCACATAGAACTCTTCACTTCTATTCATACTGCTGTGTAAAAGTTAAGCATAGGTCTTTAAAATAAAACATTACCTCTCTAATTAAATCTTATAAAAATATTAGGAGCTATCAGCATAAATAGTTGTAAAATTGACATTAACATTTACAACTTTTTTGACAAACTATTTAATAATAGATACTTAATACTTTATTGATAGGATATTATTTAGTATTATTTTTACATGATGGAATACATCTTTGTTTCTAAATAAATTTTACACATATAGAAATAAATTGAGAAGACCTTACCAGTGAAAAGTAAAATTAATTTTCTCTAATTAGTTCCTCTCTATGCTTCCCTTGCTCCCTGAGTTCCTGCCCCACTAGCTCTCTCAGTCTCTGGAAGCCTCAGCAATTTCTTGCTGTGCTTCCTCATCAAACACTCACATTCTCTTTAAGCCCAAATTCATTCT
This sequence comes from Balaenoptera acutorostrata, assembly GCF_949987535.1. Taxonomy (NCBI): domain Eukaryota; kingdom Metazoa; phylum Chordata; class Mammalia; order Artiodactyla; family Balaenopteridae; genus Balaenoptera; species Balaenoptera acutorostrata. The sequence goes on from NC_080081.1 coordinate 17,650,613, forward strand.
TCAGGTCATGTTCAGAGTCCCTTTCGGAGTCTAAGCACAGCAAGTCCATAATAAATCTATGTTGGATGGATGAATTGATGAACTAATGAAATCCTGGAATAAACTCAGTGGCCAGGAAAACTTTTCAAAAGGCAAATATTTTTTATTAAATATATTAATTGGTTTTTCCTAAATGAAATGCAATTTGTTACTTAGGGATTGTTCATGGAAATCTACTTTTTGGAGTTACGGCATTTTCTGTTGGCCTGATGGCCTTCCATCTCACCTCGGTTTCTGATTCTGCATCAGTTGTTTATTCTTATGCCCTTCTTTTCTTCACCATAGCTATTGACACCTATGAACATGGCAGTATGAACATATAAGTGGGAATATAATGTAGTTATTAAAGGCACTGGATTTGGCCTCAAACAGATTTGGATTTGAATCCTCGATTTGAACGCTTGCCAACAGCAGGAGCAAGTTAATATTTGTTTCTTTATTTAGGATCAATACACTCCTAACTCAAAGGTTTATTTTAAAGATTAAGTAATGAATATTAATGTAATAAATGTAACACATTTTTCATAGTGCCTGACTGAATTCTTTTTTACTCTTCTTCTGTAAGTTTATAATACAGGCATACCTCATTTTATTGCATTGACAGATATTTTGTTTTTTATAAACTGAAGGTCTGTGGTAACCCTGCATTATCAGATGATGGTTAGCATTATTTAGCAATAAAATATTTTTAAATTAAGGTATGTACATCGTCCTTTTAGGCATAATGCTATTGCACACATAATAGGCTACAGTATAGTGTAAACATCTTTCATATGTACCGGGAAACCAAAAATTTACATGACTCACTTTATTATATATTCACTTTATTACACTGGTCTTGAACAGAATCCAAAACATCTCTGAGGTGTGCTTGTCCTACATACTGTTTAGGTCCTGTCTTGTTATTTAATCTTAGGCACTAAGCATGCACAGCGCTGAATTTTTAAAAACACACACACATCTTATGTCTGTATATAGACTATAACTGAAAATTATTTTATCATATAAGAAAATGTATAGACATAGTTCAATATCAAATTACATTGTACTATTGATTTATATTGAAGGGCCACGCAGCCTTATGATTCAATTTTCACATGCATTCTAAATTCTTATCCTTGTTTTTAATTTGTGCCTTCCTAAATTAACCTTAATGCAATACCAATCTGCACACATCTATAGCAGAGATCTTTATTAGACTGCTAATGCTTCTCTGATTTAAGGTTTAGAATTTTCAATTATAATTATCATAAGATAACCTTATTTTCTGATAATAGAACTCTTTGAATTTGTGCCCCTTTAACTATTCAGTCATGACCTTGTGATTTGATTCTCTCTCTACCTCAGATGATAAGGAAATAGCCCTAAAGACCACACTGCTGGAGAAAGACCATCAGAAATGAGATCTGGCAGGCAAGCTAATACTAGGTCAGAGACAGCATAATATATGCCCTCTGCTAATCCCTTTTTACACCTGAGATTCATTTTTTTTCCTATTCTTTTCCATAATGCATACCTGCGTTACCATACCTTAATGTGTACCTGCAGCCTAGCTACAGCAAACTGAAACTGATTTCTAAATTCATAGAACACTTATCCAGCTATGAGCATTATGCAATTTCTGAAGGGGGATGCGGTTTTTCAGTAAGAAATGTACAAAAACCCTTTGTACGGCAGGTTTGAGGCAGTGGAGGGAGACATGAACTTGGAATCATGGGATTCCTGTTTGTATCCTGGCCGCTTTTAATTTGCTCAGGGAATTAGGAGGCTTGTTTTAACTTTTCCTTTTCCTCACCTGAAAATAATGAAGTATCATACCTAGCCCACAGTGATAGAACTGGGATTAAATCTGTTTCTGTGCGGTAAAGCCCACCAGACACATCACATTGCCTGAACCTGCAATGTGCTGCCAGGAGGTGGCTGAACAGGACTCTCCCGTCAGAGACATCCGTGAGTTCCATCACAACCACTAGCGATGAGGTGGAGGGATTCAGGCAAGGTGCTTAACTGAGTACCAGGGTGGTTTTTTTTTTTTTTTTTTGTAGTTGTAAAATTATGATTATCTCTACTTTATAGGGTTGTTGAAAGTAAATGGGCATAAAGAAGCAACGGTACTTAGATAGGCTGCATAAACCATAGTTACCTATAGCTAAATGTGGAATGCAAGGCTGGGGAAAGAGATTGAAGGTAAGCATCTTGTTGATGAAATATTTTCAGCCCCAATTAAGCCTCGATACTAAAAATCATTATGTAAATATCCAAGTTTTAAAATTAAATTTGGCTTATAATTGACCCATTCTGGAGTATATGTTGCTGAATATAAATTTTTTAAGAATGAATATCTTAATAAAACTATAAAGTCATAAACATTAAAATGCTTCACATGTTTTTCATGGCCTAAGCAAATATTTATAATTAGATTAGACATAATATGCCTGCATGACTGTTACCTGTAATATGTACATTGACATACTATGTCTTAAGAAGGATGTACCATGGTGCTACCCGAACAGGGTATGACTGTTACTATTTCTGCTGAACACTGATGGGTGGGAGAAAGTAGGTGATTTTGGAGCAGGGTTGTCACAGATACGATGGTAGGGCTTTGTTCCTGGGATCACAAAAAAAGCAGGTGGTCAGCAACCAGCAGTGCATTAAACAAAGGTTGTCTAAAGACTATACTTAGAATGAAATGTAAATTGAATCAGCCCTCTATCTGTGAGTTCCATATCCGTGGATTCAACCAACCCAGATCGAAAATATTTTTTTTAAATATCCATAAATTTCCAAAAAGCAAAACTGAATTTGACGTGTAGCTGACAGCTGCCTAAATAGCACTTACATTGTATTAGGTATCATAAACAATCTAGAGATGATTTAAAGTACGTGGGAGGATGTGTGTAGGTTATATGCAAATACGATGCTATTTTATATAAAAGGCTTGGGCATCAGCGGATTTTGGTATCCTGGGGGGCTGAGGTGGGGGCAGAGGGCTGGATGCTGGAAGCAACCCCCCAGTGGATACTGAGGGATGCTGGCGTTTCCCAGTAAAGACTAAGAACCTTGTTATAAAAGTACTAACGTAAGGAAATTGGCATTCTTTTTTTTTTTTTTTTCAAACATCTTTATTGAAGTATAATTGCCTTACAATAGTGTGTTAGCTTCTGCTTTATAACAAAGTGAATCAGTTATACATATACAATATGTTCCCATTTCTCTTCCCTCTTGCATCTCCCTCCCTCCCACCCTCCCCATCCCACCCCTCTAGGTGGTCACAAAGCACCGAGCTGATCTCCCTGTGCTATGCGGCTGCTTCCCACTAGTTATCTATTTTACATTTGGTAGTGTATATATGTCCATGACACTCTCTTACCCTGTCACATCTCACCCCACCCCCTCCCCATATCCTCAAGTCCATTCTCTAGTAGGTCTGTGTCTTTATTCCCATCTTGCCACTAGGTTCTTCATGGCCTTTTTTTTTTTTTTTTTTTCCCTTAGATTCCGTATATATGTGTTAGCATACTGTATTTGTTTTTCTCTTTCTGACTTACTTCACTCTGTATGACAGACTCTAACTCCATCCACCTCATTACAAATACCTCCATTTCATTTCTTTTTATGGCTGAGTAATATTCCATTGTATATATGTGCCACATCTTCTTTATCCATTCATCTGTCGATGGACATTTAGGTTGCTTCCATGTCCTGGCTATTGTAAATAGAGCTGCAATGAACATTTTGGTACATGACTTTTTTTGACCTATGGTTTTCTCAGGGTATATGCCCAGTAGTGGGATTGCTGGGTCGTATGGTAGTTCTATTTGTAGTTTTTAAAGGAACCTCCATACTGTTCTCCATAGTGGCTGTATCAATTTACATTCCCACCAACAGTGCAAGAGTGTTCCCTTTCCTCCACACCCTCTCCAGCATTTATTGTTTCTAGATTTTTTGATGATGGCCATTCTGACTGGTGTGAGATGATATCTCATTGTAGTTTTGATTTGCATTTCTCTAATGATTAATGATGTTGAGCATTCTTTCATGTGTCTGTAGGCCATCTGTATATCTTCTTTGGAGAAATGTCTATTTAGATCTTCTGCCCATTTTTGGATTGGGTTGTTCGTTTTTTTGTTATTGAGCTGCATGAGCTGCTTGTAAATCTTGGAGATTAATCCTTTGTCAGTTGCTTCATTTGCAAATATTTTCTCCCATTCTGAGGGTTGTCTTTTGGTATTGTTTATGGTTTCCTTTGCTGTGCAAAACCTTTTAAGTTTCATTAGGTCCCATTTGTTTATTTGTGTTCTTATTTCCATTTCTCTGGGAGCTGGGTCAAAAAGAATCTTGCTGTGATGTATGTCATAGAGTGTTCTGCCTATGTTTTCCTCTAAGAGTTTGATAGGGTCTGCCCTTACACTTAGGTCTTTAATCCATTTTGAGTTTATTTTTGTGCATGGTGTCAGGGAGTGTTCTAATTTCATACTTTTACATGTTCCTGTCCAATTTTCCCAGCACCACTTATTGAAGAGGCTGTCTTTTCTCCACTGTATATGCTTGCCTCCTTTATCAAAGATAAGGTGACCATATGTGTGTGGGTTTATCGCTGGGCTTTCTATCCTGTTCCATTGATCTATATTTCTGTTTTTGTGCCAGTACCAAACTGTCTTGATTACTGAAGCTTTGTAATATAGTCTGAAGTCAGGGAGCCTGATTCCCCCAGCTCCATTTTTCGTTCTCAAGATTACTTTGGCTATTCGGGGTCTTTTGTGTTTCCATACAAATTGTGAAATTTTTTGTTCTAGTTCTGTGAAAAATGCCAGTGGTAGTTTGATAGGGATTGCATTGAATCTGTAGATTGCTTTGGGTAGTAGAGACATTTTCACAATGTTGATTCTTCCAATCCAGGAACATGGTATATCTCTCCATCTATTTGTATCATCTTTAATTTCTTTCATCAGTGTCTTATAATTTTCTGCATACAGGTCTTTTGTCTCCTTAGGTAGGTTTATTCCTAGATATTTTATTCTTTTTGTTGCAATGGTAAATGGGAGTGTTTTCTTAATTTCACTTTCAGATTTTTCGTCATTAGTGTATAGAAATGCAAGAGATTTCTGTGCATTAATTTTGTATCCTGCTACTTTACCAAATTCATTGATTAGCTCTAGGAGTTTTCTGGTAGCATCTTTAGGATTCTCTATGTATAGTATCATGTCATCTGCAAATAGTGACAGCTTTACTTCTTCTTTTCCGATTTGGATTCCTTTTATTTCTTTGTCTTCTCTGATTGCTGTGGCTAACACTTCCAAAACTATGTTGAATAATAGTGGTGAGAGTGGGCAACCTTGTCTTGTTCCTGATCTTAGTGGAAATGGTTTCAGTTTTTCACCATTGAGGACAATGTTGGCTGTGGGTTTGTCATATATGGCCTTTATTATGTTGAGGAAAGTTCCCTCTATGCCTACTTTCTGCAGGGCTTTTATCATAAATGGGTGTTGAATTTTGTCGAAAGCTTTCTCTGCATCTATTGAGATGATCATATGGTTTTTCTCCTTCAATTTGTTAATATGGTGTATCACGTTGATTGATTTGCGTATATTGAAGAATCCTTGCATTCCTGGGATAAACCCCACTTGATCATGGTGTATGATCCTTTTAATGTGCTGTTGGATTCTGTTTGCTAGTATTTTGTTGAGGATTTTTGCATCTATGTTCATCAGTGATATTGGCCTGTAGTTTTCTTTCTTTGTAACATCTTTGTCTGGTTTTGGTATCAGGGTGATGGTGGCCTCGTAGAATGAGTTTGGGAGTGTTCCTCCCTCTGCAATATTTTGGAAGAGTTTGAGAAGGATAGGTGTTAGCTCTTCTCTAAATGTTTGATAGAATTCACCTGTGAAGCCATCTGGTCCTGGGCTTTTGTTTGTTGGAAGGTTTTTAATCACAGTTTCAATTTCAGTGCTTGTGATTGGTCTGTTCATATTTTCTATTTCTTCCTGGTTCAGTCTCGGCAGTTTGTGCAGGAAATTGGCATTCTTCCACCTTCCATCCCCCTGTTCTTCTTTCCTTGCATTCATCTAACAAAGGTATGTTAAATTTCTGCTGAGTTTTGGCTCTAGATTAGTCATTGAGTTCACCATGGTATTAAACATTGGAAGTTTGAAAGGAATATTATGTCTCTTACCTTGAAGATGCACATGGTCTGGTAAGATGAAAGAGATAAGTGAAAATAGAGTAAAACATCGTTACCTGTGCAACAAATCCGTAGAGTCTATAATGGGAACACAAAGAATGAACTAGTTAATCTTCCTGGTCAGTAAGAAGCTCCTGGGACTTCCCTGGTGGTCCAGTGGGTAAGACTCCGCGCTTCCATTGCAGAGGGCCAGGGTTCGATCCCTGGTCAGGGAACTAGATCCCGCATGCCACAACTAAGACCCAGCGCAGCCAAAATAAATAAATAAATATTTTAAAAAACAAAAACAAAAACAACTCTCCAAACAGAAGGTAGTAGAGATATCACTCAGGTACAGCAGAAGAATCAGACAGAATGCGGGGCTTCCAGGGCAGAGCTGAACAAAGATCGCCCTTTAGGTCCTGCTCTCTAGAGGTCACCAGCACCTCAGAACTCCAATAGTAGCATATAGAGCTGCTGAGTTAATTCATTTAGAATGAGAATAAAATGGTACGAAGTTCCAATTCAGAATTTAAATACAGCTATTCTCAAGATGTATCTTATCATGTTGATCAAATCCATAGTTAAAGAACCGTCTCTTCTCTATCATCCAATATAGGAAACTGTATTGCGTAGATCTTCCTTTATGGTTATATATATATATATATATATATATATATATATATATATATATGTAAAATAAAATAAATGTAAGCTATTGTTTTATGGTACTCCAGACATTGAGTCCAGAATTTGTATTTTCAGCAATATAAATGTAAATAGGCTACTTTGATTCCATCTTAAATTATGAACCAGGAAACTTTGTTATTTTTTAATAGAAAAAGGAAATATATTATTTTATTTCAACAGAGAAATGTGTAGAATGATATAAAATTAATAGTATTCTCTAAACTTCTACAGGAGCATAATATTTAATATGTTTTTATAAGTTCTCAATAAAATTTCATGATTATAGTGTCAGATAAACTTATTTCAGGTTTAAAAAAGTAATAATGGAAAATGTGTGTGCTTGTCATACAAACATAAAATTATTTGTTGTAAAGTTCAGGAAGCTGCAATCCCATGCCTGAGTATAAAATAAAATTAAAATGAAAGCTTTTTAAATTATTTCCCAGCCAACTAAAATTAATGAACACTCTTCTCTCCTACAGATATCTAATTTCATAATTACCAAATACTTCCACTAAAAACTATTTTTCTCCATTTTCAAAATTAAAAATAAACTAAACTCATTGCTGAATTTTTTATTATAAGACAATTAGGAAAAAGAAATGTGAAAAAAGGAATGACTACTATAATTATTCACTGTTACATTTACTTATTAAATCTATTCCATGAAATTTTGTATAAGTTCTTTAAACAATGAGCTCCATGTCTTTTTACTTGTTTTGTTTTGCTTTTATTTTATATCATCATTTATTGTCATGTACTTAGTGAATATGAATGAAACAATTTAGTGAAAAATCAAAGGTACAAAATAAATACATACATAAAAGAAAGACTTTTTCACTCTTTCTCATCCTTTTCCTTTAGTTTTTCTCTCATTAGGTGCCATTTTCTACTCCCAACTGTGACAATTAATTAATAGAGCGTTTGTTCAAAGCTGTGCTCTTAGCAGAGTGGCTTCCTCCTATTGTATTTCTTTACAGATAATCAATTTGAGCCTCTTTAGCTGTCAATAAGTCTGTACAGGCTCCTTTCTTTCCTCCTGTCATCAGCAAGTGATACCTTTAGAGCTACATGGAATCTACCTAAATTGTCCCCAGGGAAGGGGGTGGGGCGGTGGAATCAGCCTTTTGATATTATTCATGCTACTAGTAATTTTTAAGAGCCCTGTTCTTTCAAAGTAGTAATGATTGACTGATATATTTATTTCCATGAGACTGAGGTGGGGGAGAGGAGAAAAAAAGTGCCAAAGTAATAGGTATTCAAACCACACTATGAGTAAATGGGTTTAAGAACCCTAGTGGGATTTCTATATGAAAAAGTAAATAAATAGAAAGCCGGCCACACAATTTGTGGTTAGAAAGAGAAAAAAATCTTGAGGGGAGTGAAGAAGAATTTATTTCACATTTAGTCATAATGTTCTTTACATGAGTAATTAAGTCTGAGAATATTGTACTGAACAATGATGATAGATTCCAAATGAAGCATTTTCCTTTTATTCTCAACAGCTGTTCATTTTTACTTAGTGTGCACATCTTTCCCCAAAAAGACAAAAGTAAAATTATTCTTTAGTAAATTAATCACATGCATCTTATTATTTCAAATAAAATGTTCTAAAATCCAGCTTCTTCCTACATGGAGAATAATCTCTTCACTGCACCCACCTCAGAAGGTCGTCAATGAGGAGTGCAGTGCCACCTTCTGGTAGAGAGGAGGATTGCTTCTTTTTGTCTAGAGAGTTACCTGGTACATTGGAATCCAATTTTGGAAATGTGGTAAGGTATGTAAACAATAATCTTAGGCGTTTGCTTCATTTGCCTTAGTATAACGGCATGAAATGTTGAAATTTAGTCCATTGATGATGTGATCTGGTGTAAAGTCAACTTGAAGTATGTTTTTTAGTTTCCTTTCAATAGGAAGCTAGCACTGTGTGAAACACAGTAAGCCTTAATTTCTTATGTTCAAAGACAGCAAATGTTTTTAAAGAGGTACTACGCAAAGGAACATAACTTTCAAGATACAACAAACATGAGAGCCTACTACATTCTGTTTTAAAGTTGCATGCTTACTTTATCTTGGTGGTGGCTGTGATGTACGCATATAAATACGGATTACGTGGAGGACATTCATACATGCTGAGTGAACAGTTTCCGAAGTACACTTTTACATAATTTGTGCATAATGATTTTCCACTGAAACATGCTTATACATAAATTACTTCATTTGATCCTCGTAACAACCAGTGAAACCGTTTATTGCAGATGAGGAAACTGAGGCTCTAAGTGGACAAGTCTCCAGTTGATGCAGTGAATAGTGAATCAGAATGCAAACCCAGGACTCTGATCCAATTTTGATGTTTTCCACAAAGAAACATTTCACTGAATACCTAAAAAACTGTTCTTCGTAAAAGACTGAAGATTTAGTTTTCTTAAGCTCTCCTGAACATTCACATTTACTGCCCCATGCCAAAAATATTCCAACCAGTTAACTACTAGCAAATATATTGTATTTGATTATAGCAAACTATATATTATATAATATATATTTCTGTAAAAATTTACCTATCATATATATATTATGTATGACATATTATATTATAAATGTCTATAGAGTTGTTACTAAAAGGTTTAGATAGATTGATGAAATTTTAGCTTAGATTTTCCTTGCAATTCCAGTATATTATACTCTACCCAACAGTAATATCAGTACTTCTTTGACCCTTCAGATAATATGATTCTTTACAAAATTTCACAGTTTATGTATCAGAAACATCAAAACAATGATTAAGAATCCATACTCACAATTTCTTGATTTAAAAATGATTAAAAATTATAAAATATCTATAAAAATTCAAAATGTAATTTTCCAAGTTATTAGTATTTATTATTATAACAACTATATAAGTAGGTAAATTTTAATTATACTATTTATATTATAAATAAATTATTTTATAAAATCAACAAGAATGATTTCTTTAAAAGGTCAATTTTTTCTGGCTATATTATCCTCAGAAGCAACTTTATTGGGATCTGGGTTTTTAAAATATAACTTCCTTTGAGCCCCCTATTTTGCATTAATTTTTTAGCAGTGTCTGATTACATTTAACCTTAAGTTAATATTTCATTACTGCTCAAAGCTCTGTTATCCTTTTTCTCTCTGAATATTCTTCATTAATTTAATACTATTAGTATTCAGAATTCATATATTTTTGGGCTGAAAAATATTGTTATAAAATGAAAATAATACAATACTTGCTTTATTTATTCTTCTCCAGAGTTCACTGAGACCCTAATAATATTTGCATCTCATCATCATTATTAAACTATTTACATTAGTAATCAATCAGCATATCCTGATTTGGTTACAACACAGCAGTATAAGCTAATTGATAATGATATAGAACAATTTTCAACCTCAAAATGTGGGGTTAACTTGGAGTTATACTATTTTGTGTTTTGTTTTGTTTCTTTTTAAGTAGAGTTAAATTTATTTTATTAAACACTCATCAGAAAATTTGTCAGTTTGATGAACTCAATTAGGTCTAAAGAACTTTATATTTGTAAAATTGAAAAAATGCATTTCTTATCATTGGGGTGAAATTGGGTATTTATTTTTGAAAACTTTCTTAATAACCTTTTTATCAACAGTAAGTTAACCATTTTGTTTCTTTCTTCAGAGAAGTGAGGAATGGTTTCTAGTGGTTCACAACACTGTGAACATATATCTTACTAAGTTTAAGAGAATTGATACTATAATAATATTTCAATCTAGAGATAAGGTAAGGAATACCTATTCCTATACCACCTTGGAGATTAAAATTATTCTGCATTCACTTTTACACATATTACCACCTTAAAAGGAAAAATGTCCACGTACTTACTAAGGAGATAATGAAATCAAATATTGTGTTTTATCCCACCAGTTCTGACTAACTAAAGCTGATAAACATTCTTGAATGTTGAATGAACCTGGCATACCAAACTCTGCCAAACTAAGAACTGTTTTCCAACCAATGAACAATGGGGCTTGATATAATCAACTGTGCATAGACTTATGAACTCATTCTGTCCTATTGCAAGTTTCCATTACTTAATTTGCAAAATTACCATGAACTTCTACTTTTTTTTGAGCATAACAGTGTTTAACTATGACTTTATTAGGTGAATGCTTGAAAGTATTCAACATTAAATTCAATTAACTTCACATTAATGTTTGTAAATACATTATTAACAATTCTTAAATATTTAAATCAACTGACTTGAATTACAGAAAGCTTGTTCTCAAATAACTCTTTTGAGGTGACATGAAAAAAGTCTATGACTTGAGTCCAGGTCTCTAACAATCACTATATCATCACTGGTGAACTCATAGGAGCCAGCTCCAAGGTTGAGAGACACAGGTCCCTTCCTGATCTTGCCAGATGTGTTCATGGTTTGACCCATGGCAAAGAAAGTAATAACCACCAATATCTCCTGCATTTGTAATGCATACACAACCACGCATTTAAAAATCCCTGATTTTTCACTGTTAGCAAATTACTCAGTGAATTTCTTCATTGGTATATGTTCCCTTGCCAGGAATATTAACAGACTTGACTTTATAAATTTCTCTGTTTAGCTCTGGTGGCTTTTGTTTTATTGCATTAAAATCATTGTGTGTACAGTTTCACATTAATTACCAGAAAAAGAATAAAGATCCGAAGTTTTGGAATTGGAAGGCACCTAGAAGTCATAGACACCCTCATAAAAATATGGTAGACTAAGGTTATTTAAAACCTCTCCCATTAAACACAACTAGATATGTTGAATAAAAATAAAACAAAAATTATTTTAAATGCATAGCCGAATTTTCAACAAAAAAGAATCCTTAGGTTTCCTAAAAGAAGAAAGGATTTAAGTCTAGGACAACAAATGTTTACTCTATCACTGAGGCTGTGCTGGGTGTTGAAGACATGAGTGATGATTATTCTTGGTTACTTAAGGGCTCAGTTTTAATGCAAAGACAGAAGCTAAAGCCTTAAGTCTGAGGAGGAAGCAGGATGTTGAAAATGAGAACATTCCACAAAGCTAGGAGCCTCAGGAGGTTGCATTTGCAAAGGTCTTTGAAAAATCCCAATGGCACATGGAAAAATCAAAAAGTTTGCTATGTTCTCCTGGGCTCTAGAGAATTATTTTTCCTGAGATTTTGAAGGAGTTTAAATCTTCAACTAATGCAGTTTTGATGTTCAAATTTATACTATTTGTGTGTATGTGTGTATACATACATATATGAGAGACTTCCCATAAAGTCTTGGAATAAGCTAACATAATCATTACACACTCTCTCATACTGAAGGCATTCTCAAAGGGAAAAAAAAAAGGCCCAATCAAAGATGAATTTGCAATAAAAATAATATGCCACAAATACAAGACAGCACAAAAAGTAAAAAAGCAAGATGAGAGCCACAGAATGTGAAATAATAGAATGGTAATGTGATAAAAAAATACAAAATAGGTTTGTTTACAATGATCAAGATTGAACTTTTATAAATTATTTTTAAAATATAATATATTTTAAATTAATTGCATCAGTAGTTGGATTAAAACATCATTAAGATAGGGTCAAAGAGACAATTAGTAAACTGAATAATATATATGAGGAAGTTACCCAGAATGCATAATGTTATTTTAAAAAGATGATACTTATCATAGTGGCTAAAATCATAAGGGACCTACAAACAAATCGCAAAGCATGTCTCTGACATACATGAAAAACATAATAATACTTCACTGAAAACCATAAAATTAGACCTAAGTGAAGAAATACACCATATTTATGTTTGGGGGAATTAATATTATAAACATGGTATGACTCCTTAATTACTGTACAAATTAATAGCAATACAAATAAAATTTCTCACAGTGTTTCCATATATTTTGATCTTAAAATTCATATATATTACCTAAAATTACCAATAATATTAAAAGGATAAGAACAGAGGATGAACCCTATTATATAATCAATTTTTTTCAAAGACAGTAATTAAATAAGTATTATATTGGTACAAGGGTGAATGGTTAGGCTAAAGAATGGCATACACTTATATAAGACTAATATTGATACATAACAAATGAAAACTGTAGATCTGAAAGAAAATAATGGATGAATTAATGAGTGGTGCTGAGACCATGAATATCTATATGAAAAAAGAAAAAAATGGGACTTTTTAATAACAGTCAAATATATTAATTCTGATTAGCTGAAAGATCTAGTTGTAAAAATCATTTTTTAGGAAAAATTTAATAAAATATAGAAGGACATTTTTATGACACAAGATTAATGAAGATTTCTTAAATGTGACAAAAATATACATCATGGAGGAAATGATTAATAAATTTAAACTAACTTAAAATAAAAATCCATGCTTCAGAATAAAACCACATTTCTTTTAAAAAGATGAAGCGATATGCCTCTGATTAGGAGTAAATATAGTCAAATCATATAACTCACAAAATAATAGTATCCATAATATACAGTAAATTATGAAAATTAATCAAAAAATGAAAAATACATAAAGACAATTTATAGAGAATTAAATATGAATAAACTTATGAGATGTTCAACTTCAGTACTATTTAAAAAAATTCAAAGTAAGATAAAAATGAGATAATTTCAATCTACTTTAATCCATTTTGGCAACAATTAATTCTGATAATATCAAATTATGTCAATAACATGCAAGTATTTGTTCCTGGTAGAAGTATGAATCAGCGCAAGTTCTCTGGATGATAATTAAAGAATACATAGTAAAGGATATTATATTTACTATCATCTACCTTAAACTTGCTGTGACATAAATGCAAAAGGGAACATGTTCAAGGAAGCTCATTGAGTTCTTTATAAAAGGGAAACTATGGAGGGAAATGTAGAAAATTCAGGTTTATTTGGACACTGTTCTACTACAGAGAAACTCAAAGAAATGATCCTGTATAACATATATTGACATGAATAACCAGCAAAAACATACTGTTGCAAACGATAGGTAAATAATGATAATAATTCTGTAAATTTTGAAAGAAAAACAGGTTTATATATGTAGCATGGCTTATTCACAGTTTTGTTATATGTAGTAAAAAAAAAAAAATCAACATCAGGTAATGATGAACACAACTTCAATTTAGAGGCTATATCTGCGAGAATAAGGAGATAAGTGACAAGAAGTAGGCTTTAGCTGTATGTGCTGATTTTACTTCATAAAAAGCCAGAGAGAGGGAAAGTGACAGTGGATTTAAAAAACAAGTGTTAACTTCTATTCACCTCAATTCTGGGTATTAAATTATTTTCTGTGCTTTTTTTGCGTTTGATAGTTGAGATTTTGACATTAAAAAAAAGAGAAAGAAAAAGAGGTTCTAAAGACCATCTTCTCATTTTATAAAGAAGTAGGTGACGTCTGGAGAAGTTAAGGGATATGCCTGATTTTACAGAGGGCAGTCTGGAACAGAACCCAGGCCAGGAAAATGCCCCAAGTGTTTTTACAGAGTGGAATGCTATTAATGTTATGCATTTTCTGTCTCCAAGTTTCAAATCACAATTAGGGAACTGTCAGTCCCATGTGTCAATGCTCTAATGTGATGGTCTTCAAACTCTCTTCCAGGGAACCCCATTTTCTTCAAGGACTTCCCTGTTTGAATTTCAGTTAAAGCTATCTGTTTACCCACATAAAAGTAGACCCTACGTTGGCTATTTGGTATAGGCTCCAGAGCCAAGAACAGGGGTGTCAAACCCTCCCATACCCTTTCATGAAGTGCTTCACCTCCCACAAGACATAATAAGTGACTCTAAATCTGATTCCACTCCATAAGGAATGAAAGAGGCTAAGAGGAATGAAACTTGGGGGAGGGTTGCTGTGTATGTGCTTTAACAGCCAAGACAATAAGCCAAATGTGTGGCAGGAGGTCCATTTACAGAGTACAGAGCTTGAGGAATGTAGGAGTTAGTATTTTATTGACTCCTGAAAAGTCTAAAGGATAGAGTGGCACTGTCCAATAGAAATAAAGTGCAAACCACAACGTAATAGTAAATTTTCTAGTAAACGTTTTAAAATTTTAAAACACAGATGAAACGTTTCAAAGTGTATTTTTACCCAATACGTTAAAATATTTTGCTCTTAACATGTAATAATTATTAATCAGGTAGTTTACATTATTTTTGACTATTCTAAGTTTACTAGCTACATTTGAGGTGCTCAACAGCATGTGTCTACCATGTTGGATGACACAGGGTTAGAATAAATAGAAGATTCTTCAGTCTGCCTGGAAAAGGTAACATGGACTGATTGGAAACTTACTGTACTTCTAACAGGAAAGGCAAAACCATGTGTTCTTCCAAAATCAGATGGGGACCCTGCAGAAGGGAGGTTTGGGGTCTTCCTAAAAGGGATCTCTTTTAGGGATCTTGCTTACACTTTGAAAGTGTTAGATGTCTCATCAGGAGCCAAGGCAGCCTTACGCAGCCCACAGAAAAGAAGCACTGCTGAGGTCAAGGGAGATAGAAATCTCCCTTTGGAAGTGTTTGGAAATTTCCAGGGAGGACAAAAACTCCCTATGCAATGGGTTCTGTGGTGCCAGTAAACACTGCCCCAGCTGATACCTACCTCTCCTCTGGCTTCTGATCCAACTCTGAGAGGACCCAGAGTATGTGCCAAAGGAGTGGAAGAACTGGTGGATGGAATTAAGAAGAAAAAGAAACTGACCTCACTCTTCTATTCCTACTACAGGCTACCAAGGTTGGGTCAGGCTCACAGTGGGAGAGGGAGAGCCTCACACCGGATAAATGTTTAAGTTCTGATTACCAAATAGCCAGACATTATTGATTTTATACTGCACTAGAATTTTAATGCCAAAATAAAATTCTACTTGTTTATTATCTAAATGTGTCTAGAAAGTCTAGGAGGAAAAACATATTCAGAAAGAATGTTTAATGGGGAATGCTGAGAAAGAATAAAGTTGGTATCTGCTTACACTCTACCAACTCCACTCTGTTCAATAAACCAATTTTACCTTCATTAAAATTGTAATAAAAACAAAGTACACTCATATGTATCATAAAATGAACATGAACACATTGGTGAAGTATTAATTGCTTCTTCCAGGGATGCACCCTATAACTGAAATGATAGTTTTTTCTGCCATCTTTGTTTCAATGATGAGTACCCTGAAGTTACAAGGTAGATATTCAATTGTTTATCATGTGCAACTATGCATGGCAATCAGGATTTTCTTAAACACTGCAAAGCCCCTCAAATTACATGTCTATTTTATTTAAAAAAAACACATATTAAGTAGAACATTGGCATTACTCCTAATTTTAAAATGTTGTGTTGACTTAAATTGACTCATTATGCTTATCAGTTGACTTTATAATAAGTAAATATTAAAATTTTGAATTTAGTAATTCAATTTATATTAATAAAACATTGATTTGTCAGTTTACAGATGGGATTTTTAATTATTGTTTAAAAATGAAGTATGTTAAACAGTCTTTTGAAAATCACTGATCTATTGATATATCACTGGACTAATATAGTAAGCTTTTCAACTTGGGTCTGGGCAACTAGCATATTCCTGAGTTACCTTCCTCTACTGCCCTTGAAATTTGAATATAATTGTTACAATATAGCTGTAAGGAAGTTATAATTGGAGAAGTCAATCTCTTTCCAAATTAATTCTATAATATACTTCAAAACTGTTAGCTTTGAATTCCTCTATTCTTTTAGATTACTCATCCCTTGGCTTTTTCTACAGCAAAATATCTGAAATGTTAAATATCTACTGTATTGAAGAAAGAATCCACGTTTCTTAACTTATTCTCCAAATTTAGCTCTCGACCCTCGTCTTTCACAAACAAAACTTGACACCTTTATTTCTACCCCTTGATTTTCAACACAAATCTTCTATCTTATATATTTAATCTCCTTATTCACTATCCCCCAGATGTTCTGTTCAAGTTCTTATCACACATCTTGTTTCATGTAGGACATAGTTCTATTCTAATTTAATCTACTGCCTTGATAAAGCCCACCTGAAGTTTATTTTCACCATTTTGCCTCCCTCTAAACTCTATTAATACAAGTTCACATTTCAAAGAAACAGTGGGATACACTATATAAGCATCAAGTTTTGGAATGAGTGAGGGGTATCTGAGTTCCCATCTGTGGTAGAACATCTATTGTTTGTATTTTCCTGGTCATGTGATTTTTGGGGTTTCATTTAAAAAATCTTCTAAAGTCCTAATAATATACATATTATTATCATTTACACAATATACATACATAAATTTCATACATTCATAGTTTAAAAAATTACCTCAGCAAAACTGCACTATCTTAAAAAAAAACCTTTCATAGCACTTACCATGGGATATAACAATGATTCATGTATTGAAAAACATTAATTATCTAGCACATCAGGAGGGAAATGGTATTTATTTTTTGTTTGCTTGATTGAATTCATTCATTAGCCAGATTGTCCC
This sequence comes from Balaenoptera acutorostrata, assembly GCF_949987535.1. NCBI lineage: Eukaryota > Metazoa > Chordata > Mammalia > Artiodactyla > Balaenopteridae > Balaenoptera > Balaenoptera acutorostrata. Next base: position 17,668,011 of record NC_080081.1, read on the forward strand.
CAAACACAAAATACTTTCTGAGAATAAATTAAAAGCTGTGGTACCTGTTCTGAGTTTTTTAATTCAGTAACGAGAAATTATGTGTTGTGGGTCTCATTATTAACACTTTTTTTAAAGTTCATCTCAGTAATATCATATTTTTTTCCCTCTAACCAGGATTAACTTTAGAAAACTTTAAAAGCTAACTAGTTAATGTAGATTTAGGAAAGAACAGCAGCACACCTCCAGGCTATCTGTGGCAAGCAGGTATGAAATTATGTTTTTGACAACTGATGTTCAGACAGGTCATGAGTTTAAGACAATTCATATATAGTTTTAGTAGCTGAAGGAAAACAGTGTTTTATACGCACTTTCCCCTGCATTCTATAAGCAACACCTGCAGATTGTGAACAATTAGAAAATAGAGGTAAGAAAATTAAAAACACTTGTAACCATAATACCTAAAATAATCACTGTTAACATTTAGGTAATTTACTTTTGCTCTTTATATATGTAAATACACACGTATTCACAAAGAGAAAATTAGTGATAAAATGGGTTTTGCACTTTCTTTCATTTTATTAATTATTATTTTTCCATGTCTCAAAATGTAATTTTAAAGGTAACATAACTCAATAGTTGGAGATGAGATAAAAAAGCTAATTTCGACTTTAGCATTAATCAAAAGGGATTTAACCCTCCTGCAAAGATTGGGTTACATGTGGGACCTTCTCAACCAAACCTGTCATTTTTCAATCATAGGCAGGGGTCCCTGAACCACCACAAGGAGCAAAGCCAACTGCCAATTAGGAAGACCTGCCTTGGACACTGAAAGATAAGCCTCTAATTGGTTTGAGACATGAGACACATTTGGGCATATTTGTTACAGCAGTTTATGTCAGCCCAACTGAAAAAGTGTAGAATCAGTAAGAGCCTGGTTTATGATTCCAATCTAGCCCACACTTTCCTTTATTTGTCCACAGTAAAAGCTGTAATAAAATATATTTATAGAATTTTGTTTAAATTTAGGCTTGTAATATCTTTCATCATCTAAAGTTCAGCTAATTCACGTATAATCTTTCATTTTCCCTTTAAGGCTTCAAATTTTAACATTTTATCTGTTTAATCTGTATGGATATTAATTTGCTGTAAAAAATTCAATCTTTCCCTGGGCCAAAAGGGAAAGTACTATGATCACATAAGTCATCAGAGTCAAATTTTTAAAAAGCATACAAGAAATCTGAAAAAGAAAAGAAATAACACTGGGCTCAGAATATTTTTCTCTTGAATGCTAGATTTGTCAACATAACATTATAGTAGGAAAAAATGCATTCTTTAGCTAGTCATAGATATACTACAAAAATTATGAGCAAATACAGTGATGAAGGAGAATTACAGATGTTTTTAATCTCCTGTGATTAGATTATTAATGATTAGATTATTAATCTAATAATGTGAGTAGACACATGATGGTGGATCAGTCAGGCAAAAGACTGGCTGCTAGACCCAACATTAGGACACATTCAATGGGTAAGTTCACACTCCATAAATACCCTGAAAAAGCAAAGCCATGAGAAAACCCTTCCCTTTAGGCATCTGCATTTAGCGATGTCCCCTGTAAAAGAGAGTAGAAGAGCTCAGCCCACTTGGAAACAGCTCCAGTTTCACTGTCTTAGAGAAGATCAAGGTATGATCCCTTCTTTCTTTTCTCTTTTTACTGAAACATTTTTAAAATGGTGGGTAGTATGTAGAAGCTTTTGATTTTTTCCAGTGCTAATTCAGGAATCTTGGCCCAAAAATGTCAGATCAGTTTTCATTTAACTTCCAGAGAAACTATTAATTACTCATTGTGCAAGGAGAAAAAGATGTTAATGAACAAGTGTAGTCATTTGACCAAAATACATTTCAGGCTTAATGTAAAATTTAAGTAGTCTGTGGTAGAAAAGCTTTCCTAAAGATAGAATAAGGTAGTTTGTTTTGAAAGAAAACCTGAAAATTTTTATGCTAGAAGCAGTGTAGGTTTAAAATGCAAATTAACACATTAATTCAGGAATTAGCAACTGTTGATGTACACTAACATATTTCAAAGAAGATTTGACATAAACATAACATACATATAATGCGTAAAATGTATTAACTCTAGATTACTAATAGTATTAACTCTAGATTACTAATATATCATAAATTATTATATTGCTAGTATATATGTATATGTATGTGTGTATATGTGTGTGTGTTGAACTTGTGGCATATATATGTAGATACATAAAATACACATGTATATACAAAATATATGAATTTAGATAAATATATAAATGTAGATAAATAAATCATGGGCCACAAGTTTAATACACTAATAGGCAAATTAACTATAGTGGCAAATACCTCCAGATTCTCAGTGGAATGTTATGAACAACTTTTTACATAAAGAAAACTCCTTTCCACAACTGCTGACATGTGTTTCAGGATTTTTGTTTGACTCCTGCCAATTTGAATCCCTAGACTGGAATAAATGCAGAGCCATCTGTTCTGACGTGGCTGTTGTGACAGTTCTAGGTTCACTGAAGCAAATGTTTCTATTACCCTCAGTACTCATGATATGCTTCACTTTGCAGCATCCCTACTGAATAAATTGAACTTAACTCGTATCACGAATATAATCAGGTTAAGGCCTTGGTAAAATTTCTGTGTGCAAGAATAGCTTAAACCTTTCAGCTCCAAGCCTCCAAAAACGTATGTTGGTGGTTTGAACTTTTTATGCCATTCCCAATGACTTTTGCAGATAGAGTTTTTGGGGTATCTCTCATTATATTAAACATTATGTAACCTTAATGTTTACATTGAGAGAAGAGTAGGGGGCAAATTTTAGTGTATCAAGACCAATTTTTGTTGAGCCTTGTTAATTCATTTAAACTAAATGGTTCTGTGGGCATGACTAGGTGACTAGTCTTTTTAAGGTAGTACGGTTTAAAGTAGGAGGCTGAATTTGGGCATGTATTCAGAGTTGTCAGGTAGAGATCATGAAAAGAATAGCAGACAGAGAGAGTGAAATAAAGGTGATTTTTGCTGGCATAATACAGAAGCTTCTGGGCTGCAGTAGATCATACCTGATCTGAATAAATTAATGGTAACTCGAGTAAGTTTCCATAAAATGTAATAATGGAGAACACAAATAATGCCTTAGCAACTCATTCTGTTATTAATACAACTTTAGAGGTTTTACAGGATGACAGAATATTAAAAGGGTAAAAAAAAGAAGCTTAAATAGGCCAAGATTTAGGTGATTTATGCATTTATAAGAATATAAACATTATATGAAGGTAAAGCATTTAAAAGATATGTTTTCCATAAAGATACCTTAGTCATTTGAAATGGTAAATCAAATGAGATGGGGTATGCTAACGCACCATCGATGGTATAAACCACACATTTTAAGGTATTATCATTATATTAACAAAAAAGATACAGAAGCCCGCTTGGATGATAAAAGTCAGGTGAGAAGAAGACGCTCAGGTTGCCAGATGCTGACTTAGGAGTCAAGAACCAAGAAGTAAAGATGGAAGCCTGAGATACAATGTAAAAGCCAAGGAGTTTGTGGTTTTCTTAAGCTGAGAATCTGTACACCAAGTAGGTAATTTAGATGGAAAACAACAAGTCAGTGACAGGAGGTATCCCCAAAAAGACACAGAAAATTTTAAAAATGATGGAGATCTTGAAAGATGGGAGGTAACTTTTTTTTTTTTTTTAACCACTGTAGCTATAATGGTTGGACAGGGCAGTGCCTGGAAACATTGCATAGCTAATAACTGATGAAGGGATGAATAAGTCAGAGATGAATAGATGAGGAATCTACTTATGGATATAGATATACATAAAGAAGTAGTGCATAGCTAAATCTCCAGTAAAGGTAAAGTGGAAGAAAAATTGTGCCTAATTGTTTATGGGAAATCAATAAATAGGGGGCTGAGAATGGAATGAATGAGACTGGGAAGAGAGGGGACTGGGCCTAGGTCTCAGCATTTGGGGGGAGGTTGGAGGGAATTTGGAAAAATGGGGGCTGGGAGGGAAAGTCCCAGGGTCGGTGGGAGGCAAGATGGAAAAAAATGGAAAGGAAAGACTCAGAAAGCCAAAAAGTCAAGGAGCCAAACAAAAATCAGAATCCAAAGTTTTGGGGTCTTGGGTAAAACTCTTCATTTAATTTAAAAAAATGAGTGTTAGCTATGTATTGCTCAAAGACAAAGAGCATTATCCCAAGCTTTGGTGAAGAAGTTGAGTCCTATCTACAGTCGAGAGCTGAGTGCCTAGTGGTGAGGCGCATACATACGATGAAAAGGGCACTCTTTGTTTCTGGTCCTTGTTCAGGTTTCAGTGCCAGGAGAGATGAACACTGCAGTGTGGCATGAAGCAGTCTTGAGACAGGAGAGCCAGATCAACACATTTCATCCACAGAGAGCCACTGCGTACCACAGAGGTTCTTAAAGTTTGATCCCTGGACCAGGAGCATCAGCACATCTGAGCACTGGCGGGAAAGGCAGAGCCATTGGTCCCACCCCAGACTCACTGAATCAGAAAACTGGTGCTTCCAAGGTACATTATATGAGATTCCACAATATGATGAGACACAGCTTTGAAAAGAACTATTAGGTTGGTAATATGATCTTGCATTTAGCCTCTAAAGAGGTAAATATGCCTGGTTGCGAAGAGATTTGTTTTCTTTGCTTTGAGGAATCTTACATGCTAGCAAGTGCAATAGTTATGTTGTACACTTGCTAGTATAAAAAGATTTCTAATGAGAATTTCTTACAGTGTTACAGTTAATAAAGAACAAGATAGGTTAAATAGAACTATTTTTGAGTTTAAAAAAAACTAAAAGGAAGTACATTTTGCTAAACCATAACGTTCTAAGCACACAAGCCCCATCTAGTGGCCTTTGTACCAAGAGTTCAGTCAAGGTTTCTAAAGGGCTACAAGCCAACTATGGCGCTACAGATTTAGAGTCAGCACTTAGATGCCTGGACTACAGCATGTAGGCATCATAATGTCATATCCTCTATGCAAAACACTCCTCAAGTTTTGTAGAACCTCTCCTAAATTTCAAAACTATCTAGAATCAGAAAAGGAAGAAAACATTTATTGAGTTCCAATTATGTCAAGCTCTACATTAGATGCTTTTATATATCTGTAGACATATATGTGATAGAGACAGAGATAAAGATAGAGACAGAGACATACAGGGTGGCCATTAAATCTGGAAACATAGGTGAATATATAAATATTTTACTAATATTATAACATAATAATATAAAATTATCTATGGTTTCAGAATATGCCACTGAAAAAAACAAAGTTCTGGAGGGACTCTTTTCATAGTTACACAATATGTTATTCCTATGGTACCCTGTGGTTAACTCTGCTATAGCAGTTTTCATTCTATGATATTGCCAATTTTTTGTCTTTAAATATTACTTTAAGGTCTTTAAGGAACAGAACCATTTTTTTATTCTTGGCACCAAGCATGGTGCTCAATAAAGTGATTAATAATTGTTTGTTAAATGAATAAGTGCATGGATGAGTGAACTATAAGAATGAAGTGAAAGATGAGTTATTTAAATCCTTGCCCTTCTATTTCATATCATATATGTTTATATGTATGTATATATATATACATACACACATAAGTATATATTACTTTCAAAACAGTGAAACTGAACTTTATTAGCAAGTATGGGAGTATCCAGAGATGTCTTAGCATTGTGTTCTACCTTCTACAAGTATTTGTTACTCAAAAAAAAGCAACTGTTGATGAATCAAGGATCTTAGTAAGGAGAAATGAATATTTACAGAAATAATTACAATGTAATATAAAATGTGAAAAGTGACATGCAAGTGACAATGACTTTTTGCTCATTGCATTTACATGGAAGAAATGACTTTCAGCTGGAGGCAACAAGGAAGACTTTATTTAACTGACTCATGAAAAAATTTAGTACAATTTGAGTAAGATTATGATGGAAAGGTATTTCACAAAGAGGAAGAACTTGAGTAAAGCGTTTGTTGGACATTAGCCACAGCTCCCAGTATGTTCCTGGCACACCGTACATGAACAGAAGCAATATGGCAATAAAGCCTTGGAATTAAGTGGAGTCAGAGCAGGGCACATTTGGGGCCTTTTTTGCAAGATTCCGGGTGACAGACTTCACTTCTTAGAATCAATACATCTAAGGAGAAAAGGTACTAAGAAAAAGAAAGATAGTCAACAAAACAAATTTAATAACCCTGGTGACAGAGGCAGATTTTTATTTCTAACATGGATAATCCTATTTTGAAAATATGCTCTAATTATCAATATAAATGGGAGTTTAATTGCACTCATACTCAGTTCACAGATCACCACATATATTCAATGTAGAATTTTCCCTCTGGATTGGTTTTATAGATTAGTTCCATCAATAACCAAGAATTAATCATTTTAATCAAAATGAGCCTTGGTGGTGATACAGACTATGTGTAATGAGAACCAAAGTATTGCTACTTTGACTACTAGTGTGTTTCTAATATTATTGACAGGTATAATCAAATTTAAATAATTGATCTTTTTTCTCTTTTTCAAAAAGAAAACCCTACAACAATTAGAGTTGTTTTTGTTTAATATGGAGGAAAATGGCAGGAAAGAATCTTGTTTTAGGATTGTTTAATAATTTAGCATTAAACTACTGAAACTGGAAGAATTAGTTGCAGATATCATGCTTCACATTTCAGGTTTCTATGGAACTAAAATAGCATTGAGCAAACCTTTTAAAACAACATATAGGATAGTACCTCTTTTAAGTAATGAGAAGAGCCATCTTTTTATAAAAGGCTCTTTCTTTTCCAGAAAATATTTTCAAGGTGACATGTCACTTAAATGAGAGGAGCAGTAGACTAACAAGGGAGACATAAAATTTATTATGACTATAAAAAATATGAAAAATTTCACATCCACTGAGAAACATCCTCTCTTCTTTTTTTACCACCTTATTTTACCCACTAGAACTCTTTCAAAATTGAGTCTGCTTCTTAGATCTCCCAAACCTTAATTAAAGTTTCATCTATGAGTCAATTCAGAGGTTATGTTTGGACCGAGCCAGATCAAGATGGCAGAGTAGGAAGACCCTGAGAATGTATCCTACCACAAACATAAAAACTACAACTACATATAGACCAACTCTCTCTGAAAATGACCTAAAAACTAGCATAACAGCTTTTCTACAATCAAGGATATAAAGAAAGAACCATATGTATTCTGATAGGTAGGAGGAGAAGCAATTTAGCCAGGACTCATACCCCTAGTGGGTGACCTAGAAGAGGAGTGGGAAATCACAGGTTCAGGGATCTTTCCAAGGAGCAAGGGATTTGTGCTCCATATCTGCCACCCCAGCCCTGAGGTCTGGTATGGACGATGAGCCCCCCTAGCTAATTATGAAAACAAGTGTAGCTTACCAGAGGGTTATGGGACACCAAGACTATGGTCTTGAAGGCAGTGTACAGACTTGCTCACTCTCAGTCTGAGCACAGAGCAGCAGATAGAAAACTGTCTGATGATCTGGGTGGTCTGCCAGGACCACCCCAGTGCACTCCCCATCCCACACGGGGCCTTGGCTCTAGCCTTTCTGACCCCAGCCCTACTCCTCACCAAGGCAGTGAGTGCCATCACTCCATGGGAGAGGCTGCCACTCATGCCAAGCTCTGGCTCCATCCCTGGCCCCATTCCTCACCAAGGTGGCAAGAACCAGTGCACCTTGGAAGAAGCCACAGACAGCAGGGCTCTCATCAGATCCAGTTCTCCCATCAAAGTCACTAGGCACATACAGACTGCATAGGGACACTCCCACACAAGGACATGTCTTCAAGACTGGGAGAGGTAACAGTTTCATCTAATCTCATAGAAACATACAGAGGAAGTCAAAATGAGAAGACAAAGGAATATGTTCCACATGAAAGAGCAAGATAAAACCCAGAAAATATCCTAATGACATGGAGATAAGTCATTTAACTGATAAAGAGTTCAAAATTATGGTCATAAAAATGCTCACTGAACTCAGGAAAAGAATAGAGAAACACAGTGAGAATATCAACAAAGAACTATAAAATACAAAAAAGAACCAATCAGAGCTGAGCAATGCAATAACTGAACTGAAAAATACACTGGAATAAATTAACAACAGACTGAGTGATAAAGAATGTATAAGCAACTGGGAAGACAGAATAAATCACACAATCAGGACAGCAAAAGAATTTTTTTTAATGAGGATAGTTTAAGGGACCTCTGAGACAATATGAAGTTCACTAACATTCACATTATAGGGATCCCAGAAGGAGAAGAGAGAGAGAAGGAGGTAGAAAATGTATTTGATGAAATAATGGCTGAAAACTTCCCTAACCTGAAGAAGGAAACAGAGACTGAGGTCCAGGAAGTACAGAAAGTCCCAAACAAGATGAACTCAAAGAAACCCACATCAAGACATATCATAACTAAAATGGCAAAAGATAAAGGGAGAATTTTAAAGGCAGCAAGAGAAAAAGAGAGTCACACATAAGTGAACCCCCATAAGGCTATCAGCTAATTTTTCAGCAGAAACTTTGCAGGCCAGAAGGGAATGGCATGTTATATTTAAAGTGGTTAAAGGAAAAAACCTACTGTGAATGACACTCTACCCAGCAAGGTTATCATTCAGAATTGAAGGAGACATGAGTTTCCTCCAAAATTTAAATGTTCCAAAAATTAAACGTTCATTACTATGAAACCAGCCTTACAAGAAATATTAAGT